>NW_006206760.1:3140968-3161322 GCF_000334495.1 Tupaia belangeri chinensis
CCCTGTAGCAACAAAAACATTTCCAAAAAAAAAAAAAAAAAGAAAAAGAAGAAAAAATAATAAAAATTTAAAAAGAGAAATGCAAGGATTAATCCTCCAAATCACAGGAAAACAACTTGAGGTAACTTTCTCATTTAAAATATGAAGTCACCAGAGACACCAGGGTGAGGTGGCAGGAAGTGTCATTTAGTTACCAGGGAAGGTGACACACTTCCAGGGTTTCAAGCAAGAGCACACTGGTTTTTTTTCTTTTTTTTTTTTTTTTTTTTTGAGAGATTTTTTATGCTATAGGGCACATGCACTCACCAGACAGAGAGAGAGAGAGACAGAGAGACAGAAAGCGAAAAATCACCGTCTGGGACTCGAACCACAATAGGCCATGTGGGAGTCCAGCGTCCTGAACCAACCACAATAGGCCATGTGGGAGTCCAGCGTCCTGAACCACCACGCCAACCTGCCGGCCCCTACACTGGTTTTTACTGGAAATTCCAAGAGGAAACATGGACTGTTCTCAAATGCAGTCAACAAATCATTAAGTAGTCTTAAAACTAATGGTAAGGGAGCCTACAAGCTTCAGTCTCACACTGTCACCTCCGGTAAATGTGGTTTGGTTGCCAGACCTCATGGAAAAGGAAACCTCTCAAAGGACATGAAAGGTGATCCGAACACGTCTTCCTTGGCAATACTGAATAAGGGCACCTCCGAAGAGCGGGCTCTGCTATGTCTTCCACGGTCCTGCAGCCCCCTCTGCACCTCCCCACAGGCCCCATTCCTCAATGTGTTCCCCTCACACGGCCTCTCTCCCAGCAACGGCAAAAAGGCTATCAGTGACGAGATTCCCGTAGGCTGGGTGGAAGAGGGAAAGCCCACAATAATCCCCTGTTAGTGACATCTGTCCCGTCACAGTTATGAAACAGCCGCACCGTGCTCAGACTGGACACCAGATCCAGGAGGCCAGCGTCCCCTTAGAGTCGGGAACAGAGTCTCAAGAGCGGTGACCTCGTTCAAGGATGATAAGAAATGTCACCTAAAGACACTGGGCACTTCTACCAGGCCCCTCTCCCGGAGTTGCCCTGGGTCCTGCCACACTCTATGCCTGTCGCTCGCCTGCCCACCAGCCTCCACTTTCCCTCCACTATCCCCCTGTCAATAGTCCCTGCCATCCCGTCCCAATCCATTCTCTGCTTTCACTGCCATCAAATGGGTCAGCAGTTCCAACCCAGGGGAAGGGGGAGAGGGACAGTTGGCCACCTGAGACCAAGCTTCCAGGAGTCAGGAGAAACAAGTTCTGGGCCTCTATGACACAGCAGGTGGTTGTGCTCAACGACACTACATTTCCAAACGGTTACAAGAGAGGGCTTTGCATGTTCTTGCCACAGAGTAACACGCGTAGGAGTTGATGGCTATCCTGATTTCAATCTTATCCACTGTATCCATGGATCTGAACCACACAGGCGTCCCATAAATATGAACGGTGACTATGTATCAGTTAAAGACTTCAAAATTAAGGAAAATAAGCCTCATTCTAACACTTCCACCTGTTCCTTTGTGCTGGAAAGGCTCTTCAAAAGAAGCAGAGCTTTGTGCGCTGCAGATAAAGAAAAGGATTTAAATGGAAGTCCTCCTGTGAGTGATACGAAGTGCCGCTCTGTGAGTTCCAGTCAGAGGCTCCATCCCACTGACAGGCCGAGAAAGCAATGCTGGAGCCCTACAGAGGGTAAGAATCTCCCAACGATTTTCTTTCTTTTTTTTTTTTTTTAAGAATTATTTTATTTAACTTTATTTATCTATACATTTTTTTTTTTTATTTTAATTTGACCAGAGAGAGAGAGAGCAAGAATGTGAAATAGCAAGCCACCAGGTTCAGGACTCAAACCGTAGTTGCCTATGTGGGAATCCAGCACCTTTAACCACCACTCCATCTGCCGGCCCCGGATTTCCTTTTATATTTTTTAAAGAATTATTTTATTGGGGCCAGCAGGTGGTGTGGCAGTTAAGGACGCTGGACTCCCACATGGCTGACTGCAGTTCGAGTCCTGCACCTGGCAGCTTGCTTTCTCACTTTCCCTCTCTCTCTGTCTCACTCTCACTTTGTCCCTCATGATCAAATTAAAAAATAAAATAATTCTCTTTTTTTTAAAAAAAAAGAGAATTATTTTATTTAACTTCATTTATTTACTTATTTATTTTAATTTGACGGGGGTGGAGAAAGAGAGAAAGTGAGAAAGCAAGCTGCCAGGTCTGGGACTCGAACTGCAGTCAGTCATGTGGGAGTCCAGTGCCTTTAATCACCATACCACCTGCTAGCCCCATCAAGGCGATTTTCTTAACATGACAATTTTCCTAGGTCTGAGTATGGGCAGGATTCTTATTTCTTTGTGATGTGAAGGGGAAAAGAAGGAGTCAGGGTTGCCCAGGCAACCATCGGTTTTCCAGGATAGATGTGTTCATTTCTTACCATGGACCAAAACTCAAAACCACACCTCAGCCCTGAATTTTATACCACCGTATCACATGTTCTAACTTTGTACCACTGTATCACGCATGTTCTAACTTTATGCCACTGTATCACACATGTTCTTTTTTTTCTTTTGAGCGGTTTTTGCTATAGGATGCGTGCGCTCGCCAGAAAGACAGAGAGACAGAAAGCAAGAAATCACCCCCCTGGGGGGATGGCCATGCTGCAATCCCTTCTCCATTCTCCTCTTGGGATTTTGGGCATGCACACACATGCCCAGCATAAGTTTTAAGCCACCAGGTCCAGAACTCAAACCACAGTCGACTACATGGGAGTCCAGGGACATAGCCATGAAGCCAACTGCTGATCCTATGTATCACACATGTTCTAACTATATGCCACTGTATCGCACATGTTCTACGGAGTGTTCATGGCTGTTACAAGAAAATGTTTCAAGAAAGTGGCCATTACATTAGGGTAAGATTGGACTAAACAAGATGATATAATCTGTCTTGCTGCAAGAATTTTCAGAACTTTTGGGAACCAGCAGTTAGCGTAATGGCTATGTCGCTGGACTCCCACATAGTTGAAAACGGTTCGTGTCCTGGACCCGGTGGCTTAAAACTCACGCCGGGTGCATGTGCGTGTGTGCCCAAGATCCCGAGAGGAGAATGGAGGAGAAGGGATTGTGGCGTGGCCATCCCCCCCCGGGAGGTGATTTCTCGCTTTCTGTCTCTCTCTGTCTTTCTGGAGAGCGCACGCGCCCTATAGCGAAAACCTCTCCAAAAAAAAAGAAAAAAAAAAAAAGAATTTTCAGAACTTTTGATCAACTAACATGCAACTCAAGAGGGGGATTGAATATACAGTATTTCCTTGACAGCAGTTCCCAGAGTATGATCTACCTCATACTCTGGAGCCAGTACTTTCCGAATATTCAACACATGATGGTACAGAAGCATGAATGCTGCAAAGATTCATTAAAGAACAAAACAGACCAACGGATTGTGATACAACAAAGTGCAAAAAATGCTTTGATCGGATCTCTGCTTTCATTTTGCACTAACCTTTAAGAACTTACAATTTGTGAAGTTGTTGTGGTATGAGAGAATATCCACAACTTTCCAAAAAGGCTATTCGGCTATTTCTCCATTTTCTACTACTTATCTGTATGAAGCCAAATTTTCATCACATAGTCACCAAAATGACATATCACAACAGAATAACTGGAGAAGCACCTATGAAAACCCAGTCGCCTTCTATTCATCCAGATATTAAAAGAGATTGGGGGGGAGGGGGAAGAATTACTAAATATTTTTTGAAAAATACAGTTATTATTCACAAAAGTTATTTATGTTCACCTGTACAGGGTTTATGACTTTATTTAAAAATAAACTAATAAGGGGCCAGCAGATGGCATAGCTAGACTCCCACATGGCTGACCATGGTTCGAGTCTTAGACCCTGGGGCTTTAAACGCACACCGGACATGTGTGTGTGCCTGCCCGAGATCCCTGGAGGAGAATGGAGGAGAAGGGACTGAGGCATGGCCATCTCCCCTCCGGAGGGGTGGCTGATTTCTCACTTTCCCTCTCACTGTCTTCTTTCTCCCTAGCAAGAGCATGCACCCTAAGGTAAAAACCACTACAGAAATAGATAAACTAATAAATCAATATACTGACAATATCTCCGTTTTGATTTATAATACAATAATTATTAACAGGTATAACCCACATAAACTAATGCTCTTTGGGAATCTCCATAATTTTGACGGGGCCGGGTGATGAGGCAGCAGTAACACGACACTGAAAAGATGACCCAGAAGTGAAGGCTCTGAGTTTGCGAGTTTGCATCTGGAGCCCTCCCTATATGCTGGGCCTGTACCCATGCAGGGCGGGCTGAAGCTAGGGGTGGGCCATTAGGTCAAGACCTGTTGGGGGTGCTTCTCTTTGTCTCTCACTCTCACTCTCTTCCCCTTTCTTTCTCTGTAACTTACAGAAGAAAAAAAAATAAACTTTTAAAAAAATAGAAGAACTTGGGACCAGCAGGTGACATGGTGATTAAGGTGCTGGACAGTCCCACACGGCTGACCCTGGTTTGAGTCCCGGACCTGCTGGCTTGCTTTCTCACTTTCTTTCTCTTGCCTTCTCTCTCTCTGTCTCTCTGGTAAAATTAAAATAAATGAATGAATGAATGAATAAATAAATAAATCTTTAAAAAAAAATCTTACTACTTGTTCAAAAAATAATAATTTTAGAGTGAAAATGGGGTTTCAGACCAAAAAGTCTGATTTGATTTAATGCATTTGATAGAGACTTTCTGTATGAAAGAGCTTGAGTATATTTCATAAAACCTACAATGGGAAATGCGATCTCACGACAAGCTTTTTTTTTTTTTTTTGGAGAGGTTTTCGCTATAGGGTGCGTGCGCTCGCCAGACAGACAGAAACATAGAGACAGAAAGCGAGAAATCACCCCCCGGGGGGATGGTCATGCCGCAATCCCTTCTCCTCCATTCTCCTCTTGGGATCTTGGGCACGCACGCACACATGCCCGGCGTGAGATTTAAGCCACCGGGTACGAGACGCGAACCACGGTTGACTACGTGGGAGTCCAGCAACATAGCCATTACGCTAACTGCTGGTTCCCTCACGACATGCTTTTAAAGTGACTGCTTTACATGCCTTTCTCCTTAGACATTCTTCAACAGATTAATTGTGATGCTGATCAAAAGGCTTCCTCCCCAGGACCAGCAGTTGGTGCAGTGGCTATGTTACTGGACTCCCATATAGTCGACTGTGGTTCGAGTCCCGGACCCAGTGGCTTAAATTCAAGCCCGTCACATGTCCGTGTGTGCCCAAGATCCCGAGAGGAGAATGGAGGAGAAGGAATTGTGGCGTGGCCATCCCCTCTGGGGGTGATTTCTCACTTTCTGGTCTCTCTGTCTCTCTCTGTCTTTCTGGTGAGTACACATGTCCTATAGAAAAAAAAAGAAAAGAAAAAGAAAACTCTTTAAAAAAAAATAGAGGAAAAAAAAAGGTTTCCTCTCCAACATAGTTCGAGGATGTTGGTCCAGGCAGTAAGAGCACACCTCTCCCTGTAAACACCATCAGTGCTTAGAAGAGCCCTTAAGCTAGAGGAACATTTCACTGAGCAAATATTAAGAAAAACGTTAAGAGAAATGACAATGGAGGTTCACATGGTCCCACCGCAGACAATCCTCTGCTGTGAGACCGAGAGCCCATGGTGACCCAAAAACACAGCAGAGATAACGCTAGTTAGACTCCTGGCCCGGGTAGTTAACCATTCTGTTTCCAACCCCCACTAACACACTGATGAAGGTAACTATGCTATACACTTCTCTTTTTTAAAATGGGTGTGATGACAGCAATTCCACACTGTGAATAATGACAGCTGTGTTTATAAAAATTGGACGTGAGCCACAAGTAACTGAAGAACTCATTCTTATTTCATCTATGGCTTTTTAGCACACAGAAGAAGGCCAATTCTCTACTCTGGGCAAGACTCAGGGGCCCCAGTTACAGAACTGAGTTGCCAATCTCCTCTCCTGTCAGGTGTCTCAGTGGCTGGCCAGAAGCCTGCTCTCAAGACTGTAAAAGATGTGGGGAAAGAGCTGTAAAAGATGTGGGTAAAGAGTGAAAAGTGTAACATGCTGAACAACTGTGCCACGTGAAAGTTCCCCGCAAGGAACCTTAGCCCTTACACAGTGCTAGCTAGGGAACCGACGGTTCAAGCCTTTCATATTCATCCTGGAATTTTCCCAAATAGCACCATTCAGTTTACTTATGCAGTTTTATAAGTGTCCCGTTTATAAAAAGTTGCTCCAAGATGACTGAGGTCTCACGTGTGAGCGCTGGTACTCACCCTCCGTCTTCTCGGGTCTTACTTAAGATTCAACATGAAAATAGCATATAATCCACTTTTAGGAACTTTTCTTTTGGAAAAGTTTTTGCTATAGGGCACGTGCGCTCGCCAGAAAGACAGAGAGACAGAAAGTGAGAAATCACCCCCTGGGGGGATGGCCACACCACAATCCCTTCTCCTCCATTCTCTTGGGATCTTGGGCACGCACATACACGTGCCCGGCGTGAGTTTAAGCTGCTGGGTCTGGGACTCGAACTGCAATTGACTATGTGGGAGTCCAGCGACAGCCATTACACCATCTGCTGGTCCCGAAGAAATCTTAATTTCCAAATGAGGATTTTTTTTTTTTAACCCAGAAAAGTATGCCCTGGAGTACATACTCATGGGTCCATGGAGAAAATATTGGTATTACTATTTCTATTTTAAATTTAAACATACGAAACCCAAGGCCTTCCTGACATTCACCATATGGACGGACACACATCCTGACTCAGTGCACGTGGCAGACAGACAAGTCACACAGACCTGCTGGGCCCCAGGGTGGCTGGGGGAGTCCTCAGCCCATGAGGTCAGCTGGGGGACCTCTGCTTGTTTGTTTCCCTTGTATTGCACAAACCGAAATTTCCGTGAGCCTAACTGAGAAGCGACTCTATGAACCACATTTTTTGTTTGTTTGTTTGTTTGTTTGTTTTTAAGAGGTTTTTTGCTATAGGGTGCCTGCACTCGCCAGACAGAGAGAGACAGAAAGCAAGAAATCACCCCCCAGGGGGGATGGCCACGCCGCAATCCCTTCTCCTCCATTCTCCTCTCGGGATCTTGGGCACGCACGCACACGCGCCCGGCATGAGTTTTAAGCCACCGGGTCCGGGAAGCGAACCGCAGTCGACTACATGGGAGTCCAGCGACATAGCCATTACGCTAACTGCTGGTCCCCTGAACCATGTTTTCAATTTGATCTAAACTACGCCTCTCTCCAAAATGGGCAAGTGGCTTTAAAAGAAGCCTGAACAGAAATATGAATAATGGTAATAACTCCGTAAGAACCAATGAACGGGAAAATAGAGCTTTTACCGTGTCCTGGGTTATTTTTTCTCAGCTATATCATGAGATAATGCAATAGCAAGCAAATTGGATCTAACACGAAGTTGGCAAAAGAAACACAAAAGGACCCCTGATCGTATCCAAATGTTGATTCCTACCCACTGTTCTTATCAAGAACCTTTGCCGGAGTGAAGATTATGCCTTGGGAAACTGGCGAGAGGTACTTTCATCCAGTGTATAAATAACCGTATCTTTCTTAATAGGATTTTTAAAATATGGCAATCACTGATTTAGCATTTTCCTGCTCCAAGTGCAATCTGCAAAGGAGCAACACCAGACTCAGCTGGGAGCTGATTAGAAACGTAGTCCCGGGGTCCACCACAGACTCACCTTATCAGGATGTGCAGCTTTAACAAGATCCCCAGGGGATTCATAACATCCATTTCAGTTGCAGAAGCACTGCTTTAGAGCATATACCCTAACTATTACGAATCCCAGGGCTTCTCCTTTCATATATAGGTTTAGACTGGTTTCTCTGTCAAGTGTTTGATCTTTGAAACTTATCATTTCTATAATCTGTCAGCTATTAGTAACTATAAAAAAAAAAAACTATCCCCATAAACCCAAAATTCAGTAAAATCATCTACATTATCACTACAGCCTGACCTTTTTCAAAATTATTTATTTAATTTTTATTTGTTCATTCATTTCTTTTTCATTTGACCATAGAGAGACAGAGAGAGAGAAAGTGAGAAAACAAAGCATCGCGTCCAGGACTCTAACTGCGGTTGGCCATGTGTGAGTGTCCAGAGTCTTAAACACCACGCCACCTGCTGGTCCCCATCTTCTTATTCACTTCAGTACACAGACTTGGATACATTTCCTGAACCCCATACAATAAAAGCAATCCAGCTGGGGGTGGGAGGTAGCAGGTGGCGTGGTCTTAAAGCACCAGATTCCCACATGGCAGACCATGGTTCGAGTCCTAGACCTGGCAGCTTGCTTTCTCCTTTTTCTTGCTCTCTCTTGTAAGTGCACATGCCCTATAGCCAATCAAATAATAATGATAATAAATACAATGAAATAAATAAGTTTTAAAAAAACCAGTCTAGCCATACCTACATCTTCCCAATTCCCTCCTCTACTCACTTTTGTTTGGTCATCGGCTTTGAACACGTGGCAGATGCTGTGCTGGGGGACGGCATTGTCCTTAATCAGACACGCAAAGTAGCTGGGGTCGTGGCTGTTGTGGATGAGTTTGTGCACGTGCTGAGGCTTGCACTCGAAGATGCTGGAACAGATCAACGGATCCCACTGCTGACTCTTCCCGGGCTCAGGTTCACAACGCAAGCCGGAGGGTGACACGCAGAGCCGGACCTGCTTGCCCCCGGGCTCCTTTCTGGCCGACTGCCCGCTGAGCCTGCGCACCTCCGCCACCACCCAGGGCAGCATGGGCATGGTCGTCAGGGAGTGCACCGGCAGGGAGCCCACCAGTTGCAGGCTGAAGCCCACCGAGACCTCGTCAGGAGACAGCTGTCTCCTCGCCGTGAACGTTATGGGTTCCATGGTGAGCAGGGTCTGGAAATCCAGCACAACACTGCCGCTGCTTTTCTATTTCCGACCAAGCAATCTGTTTTATCTGCTTCAGCTGCAGAGTCCTAGGGGAGAGAAACAGAGGCATTAGGATTTAATGAAGTTGCAGCAATTGCTACTTTCAAAGAGTTATTCTTTCAGAAGAACTTTAAGCCTGAAACCCAAGTGTAACAAGAGATGGGTCTTAGCTAGAATAAGCTACTCGGCCTGTGACGTGGAAGACCTGGTAACGGCGTAACCATCACTCATGACATGTTGCCAAGAGCCCGCTGGGAAACAACAGCTACACAGAAGCCTCGTAGACCAAGCAAACGCTGTGACAATAGAAAGGGTATAGCGTGACTCTTGCCAGCTTCAAAACCTGTTACTATCCCTACTTTTGGAACTTGTTCATTTTTCCCTTCCATGAGTGAGAGAGAGAGGCAGAGAGTGAGAAAGACAGACACCCCCAACAAGGTCCCCCTACTGTAATCCACTCCTAGCCCCAGCCAGCTCAGATGACAAGCACACATGCACATGCACACGCACACCTGGCGTGTACAGAGAGGCCCTGGGACATGAACCCGGGACATTCCGGTGTGAGTTCAGTTGCATTTCTGCTGCACCACTGTCAGGCTCCTCGTTATATGATTCAATAATTATTTCAAGGACATTTTTTTTTTGGAGAGATTTTCGCTATAGGGTGCATGCGCTCGCCAGACAGACAGAGAGAGACATAGAGACAGAAAGCGAGAAATCACCACCCACGGGGGATGGTCACGTCGCAATCCCTTCTCCTCCATTCTCCTCTCGGGATCTTGGGCACGCACGCACACATGCCCGGCGTGAGTTTTAAGCCACCAGGTCCAGGACGCGAACCGCGGTCAACTACGTGGGAGTCTGGTGACATAGCCATTACGCTAACTGCTGGTTCCCTCAAGGACATTTTTTGAGATAATAAAATTCAATACAGGTGATGTTCCCCCAAAAGAAATCTTTTTTCCCAAAAGAAAAAAAATACATCAATACAGAATCAGACCCGAACACTTACAACACTGCTCAAAGTTTAAAAGGATTCAAGGACCAGCAGTTGGCGTAATGGCTATGTCGCTGGACTCCCATGTAGTCGACCATGGTTAGAGTCCCGGACCCGGTGGCTTAAACTCACACTGGGTGCTTGTGCGTGCATGCCCAAGATGCCGAGGGGAGAATGGAGAAGGGATTGCAGCATGGTCTTTCCCCAGAGGTCTGATTTCTCACTTTCTGTCTCTCTGTCTCTCTCTGTCTTTCTGGCGAGTGCACGTGCCCTATAGCAAAAACCTCTCCAGAAAAAAAAAAAGAAAAAAAGTTTAAAAGAATTCGTATTCCATTAACATACCCTGGGTGCCCAGACGTTCCCAACACCACCTTCCACTCTGTGTTTCTAAGTCCCGTCCTATAAGCTGTTGGCCCAGCACTTCAGCCCTCCTCATCAAAAGATGCCAGTGTGTTTCCACTACCAGATGCTCCCCACTGTATGTCTCTGTTTTCAACATTTGATGTCCCCTAACACCTTCAGTCGTGCTAAATGATAGACCCTTTTGTCCACGGCATGGCCGTGTACAGGATCTCAGGCTCATTTTTTTCTTTTTTTTAGATTTTAGTCATAAGGTGTGTACACTCACCAGAGAGAGACAGGGAGAGAGAAAGCAGAAATCACCCTCCATGGGGAGATGGCCATGCCACAGTCCCTCCTCTCGTTCTCTCAGGATTTGGGGCACACACACACAAATGCCTGGTGTGATTCTCAAACTGTCAAGTTCAGATCTTGAACCATGGTTGGCCATGTGGGAATCTAGATCCTTAATCACCATGCCACCTCCTGCCCCCTCCCCCAGGCTCCTTCTTCACTGTGTGCTCCTGGGATCTCCGGTCTCATGCATCCCTTGAGTGTATGAACACACTCTCAGGAGTTCTGGGCAGGCGGGATGGGGCCAGTGCCAGGACAGAGCCTGACTCAGTCAGGTTCAAATATTTTAAGGTAGTAAATGAGGTCTCTTCCATCCTAAAAACAAACAAACAAACAAACCAGCAAATGGAGTAGCTGTTACATCGCTGGACTCCCACATGGCTGGCTGCAGTTCGAGTCCCAGACCCAGTGGTTTGAAAATCACACTGAGTGTGTGCATGCACGCCCAAGATCCTGGGAGGAGAACCGACTGCAGCATGGCCATCCCCCGAGGGGTGATTCTCACTTTCCCTCTCGCCATCTCTGTCTCTCTCTCTGGCGAGTACACATGCCCTAAGGCAAAAACTTCTTTTTTAAAAATTATTTATTCATTTCTATATGCAGATGACATGATGGTATACTTAGAAGACCCAAATGTTTCCATGAAAAAAAAAAAAACTTCTCGAAGTAATAAATGAATACAGTGAAGTGGCAGGATACAAAATCAACATCAAAATATCTATAGCATTTCTATATATGAACAACAAGTTGAACAAAGTGGAGCTGAAGAAAGGAATCCCTTTTACCATAGCCACAAAATGTGTAGGATACCTAGGGATAAACCTAACTAAGGAAGTCAAAGACCTTTACAAAGAAAACTATGAAAATGACATTTTAAAAAGTAGAAGGACATTCCATGTTCCTGAATTGGAAGAATTAACACAATCCAAATGGCAATTCTACCCAAATGTATCTACGTATTTACTGCAATTCCAATCAAAATACCAGAGACATTCTTCACAGATCTAGAAAAGACATGCATAGAATTTGTCTGGAATCATAAGACCTCATATTGCCAAAGCAATCCTGCACAAGAAGGGTGGAGTGGGAGGCATATCCCTCCCTGGCCCCAAGATATACTATAAAGTTGTGATCATCAAAACAGCATGGCATTAGCATAAAAACAGACAGGTAGACCAATGGAATAGAATAGAGACCCCAGAATAAACCCCAAAACTTACAATCAACTGAATTTTGACAAAAGATACCAGTCAATCCTTTGGGAAAAGGAAAACCTTTTTAGCAAATGGTGCTGGAAAAACTGGGTATCCACCTGCAGAAAGATGAATCTGAATCCCCATCTTTCATCAACTCTCACAGGTCAATCAACAAGTCCCTCACAGGGGATTACTGGAGTGGAACTTGACCTTAGGGTGCCTGCACATTTTATAATGGGGAATAATCGTGTTCACCCTTTGCCTCAGAAGACACTATTTTTTTTCGTTTAAAAAAAATTTTGCCAATAGGTGCATTCACTCAACAGAGATAGAGAAAGAGAAATTAAAGTGAAAAGATGCCTCCATGGAGAATGGTCACACCGCAATCCCTTCTCCTCCATCTCCCTCCTTTCGGGATTTTGTGCATGAATGTACATACCTCTGGCATGTTTTCCTAGCCGCTGGGTCCAGGACTCACACACCATGCAGGTGACTGTGTGGGATCCAGCCACCTTCACCCTTGCTATTTCTATTTTCCATGGTTGTTTGCTGTAGAAACTTGATTGAAAAGGTACCCAGAACCCAGGTGGTCAGTACCTCTGCTCAAAGATGGGAAGACACACGGGACAGCACAGAGAATCGTGTCCCAGCATTCCCCACTCTTGTCCTCTAATCCCAGCGCCCACGTCAGTCATGGTGCAAGCGACCACTGTCCCCTTCTTCCAACGTGAGTTAGGCCACCCATTAGCATGTCCCTATACAGTAAGAACTATCATCGCATTATTTTACAAGTAGGAATAGTCCCTCAATGAGACTGTAAACTGCTTAAACTCTTTTTTTTTTTTTTTGACAGATTTTTGCTATAGGGCACGTGTGCTCGCTGGAGAGACAGAGAGAGACAGAGAGACAGAAAGCGAGAAATCACACCCCCGGGGGGGGAATGGTCACACCGCAATCCCTTCTCCTCCATTCTCCTCTCGGGATCTTGGGCACGCACGCACATGCGCCCGGCGTGAGTTTCCAGCTGCCGGGTCTGGGACGCGAACCCCAGTGGGCCAGGTGAGAGTCCAGCGATGTAACCATTATGCCATCTGCTGGTCCTAACTTCTTAAACACTTAAAGCCTGGGGTTTCTATGACCAGTATGGACATTTTAAACAGTATCTAAAATTGAACCCAAGTCTATTTTTCTTACATTTATGATTTGCTATATGGCACATATGCATATATGCCGAGTGATTTTTCATAATATAATGTGAACATAGTTCCGAGCTAAATTTTTTTCTTTTAAATTCTCAAAAGTTCAGAAATAAATCAGTATTTTATTTAGAGCTCAAATACATTGTATGTAAGCATAGCCCCTATCCTTTATCTTTAGAGTACAACTTCTGCTGATAATGAAAACAGATTCGAAGTTCATCTAATTCCATAAATAATGGGCAAGCTCTCTCTTTTTTCTCTCTCCCTCCTACAGGTGAAAGAGGCATTAAATGTCTTGCTTAGCTGCCACTCCTGTAACTGAATCTGCTTCAGCTTTTATCCGCTGACAGCTGCTAATCCCAAGACATGATTAAAAGAGTACTAGAATTATTACAAAGGGTAGATCTGAAATACATCAATTATTTTAGACAAGGCAGTTCTTAATATGGTTGCAACAAGCAGAGACTAACTTTCCATTTCCTTGGAAGACTGCGTGTACATAATGCAAAAGAAGTCTATAACGTAGTCCTTTAAATCACTCAGCCGAGTGAGCAGTCATGGAGTTAGTTCTGCCATTCACTGACAAAACCATCTGAATGCCTAAAGCTTCCACTTTGCTGTTGTTGTTTCAGTTTTGCTATAGGGTGTGTGAACTCACCAGAGAGAGACAGAGAGGGGAAAAGAGAAAAATCTCTCTCTCTCTCACACACACACACACACACACACACACACAGAGAGAGAGAGGAACAGCTGCAGCACAATCCCCTCTCCTCCAGTCTCCTCTTGGGATTTTTAGGGACACACACCCATGAGCACAGGGTGACCCAACTGTGCAGTCGGCCATGTCGAATACAGTGCCCTAACCTCCACGCCACCTTCTGGCCCCTAAAATTTTCACTCTTTAACCAACTGTGAACATTCTTGGCTTTTTGGTAAAAAGTAGATTAGACCTCAAAGATGTTTATAAGCTCGCAAATAATAGATTCTACCTCAAGCACAGCCATAATTATCGATAAACAATATAGACTTAGTTCACATAAGATTCATAGTAACTGGGGACCAGCTGTTAGCATAATGCCTATGTTGCTGGACTCCCACGTAGTCGACCACGGTTCGACTCCTGGACCTGGTGGCTTAAACACGGGGCGCGTGTGTGTGTGCGCCCAAGATCCCAAGAGGAGAATGGAGGAGAAGGGATTGCGGCATGGCCATCCCCCCTGGGGGGTGATTTCTCCCTTTCTGTCTCTCCGTCTCTCTCTGTCTGTGTGGCGAGTGCACGTGCCCTATAGCAAAAAAAAAAAAAAAAGATTCATTTTTAACTTAGACTAGATGAGTGTCTGCAAGAGTTCCTAAGAAAAAGTTCCACAAAGTAAGTGAACTATTCAAACCGTACTAGCAAACCATTAGCTGATTTTTTTTCTAAGATTCATTGATTTAATTCTATTTATTATTATTTTTCAATTTGACCAGAGAGAGGCAGAAGAAGAGAGAGGAACGGAAATTGGAAAACCAAGCCACCAGGTCCAGGACTTGAACTGTGGTTGACCATATGGGAGTCTAACACTCCAAACGCTCTACCACCTGCTGGCCCCTAGATTATTTTTTTAAGCCATCTCAATCCATATCAATTACACTCAACCTCTGATCATTGTTCGAACGCCAGGTCAGACCACCTATTCCAGGGAGGCCTCTTAGGCTTTGTACCCTCAATAAGAAATGTTACAATCTGTTATTCCAATGGGCTTCTTTCTAGTTATTTTCTTGTTCGTACATTCATCGGCGTACAAACTCTGTCACTCCACAGGCCTGATCCCCCTTTTATTTATTTATTTCTTTTGGAGAGGTTTATTTTGTTTTGTTTTGTTTTGTTTTGTTTTTTGCTATAGGGTGTGTGCGCTCGCCAGACAGAGAGAGACAGAGAGACAGAAAGTGAGAAATCACCTCCCGGGGGGGATGGCCATGCCACCATCCACGCTGCCATCCCTTCTCTTCCATTCTCCTCTCGGGATCTTTGGAGCACGCACGCACAAGCACCGGGCGTGAGTTTAAGCCACTGGGTCCGGGTGCAAAACCAAATAAGACTACTTGGGAGCCCAGCCACAGCCATTACGCTAACTGCTGATCCCGATCCCCTTTATAACGTGCATGACTCCCACCTAGAACAGTCCTTGAACATAGCAGCTAGCCAAAACACAAAGATACTCTCCTTTTTTTTTTCCTCCCAGGCTTTTGCCATAGGGTGCGTGCGCTCCTAAGAGAGAGACAGAGACAGAGAGACAGTGAGAGGGAAAGTGAGAAATCACTCCCCGGGGAGATCACACGCCACAATCTATCCATTCTCCCCATGGGCATGCACACACACGTGCCCAGTGTGGATGTCAAACACCAGGTCCAGGATTGGAACTGCGGCCATGTGGGAGTGCAACACCTTTACCGCCACTCCACCTGCTGGCCCCAAAGACGCTCTTACTAGAACAGGTTCAATAATCTCATCAGATTCCAGCTATGCTACATCGCCTTGGAAACATGCACTTAGAATCATAAAATTTTAAAGCTAGCAAGGTCCTTTCAAGCCATTTAGAAATTTCTCTCATATCAGAAATGAGGCAACTGGGTTCTGAAGACGTTAAGTGGCTTGTCCAAATTTAGTGACAGAATTAGGACGACCCAGGTCCCTGACTCCCTTCCAAGTGCCGCAAAGAACCTCAATTCCCTCATGAAAACATTTTCAAGTGTGCAGTTGAAAAGGCAAGTTGAGCTCACTTCTCCAAATCCTAAGCTCATTCTTATAAGGGGGCTGGAACTAAATCATCTCCCAAGTTCTCTTCTAGAAATCTGCTGACTCTAATTTCAAAATGTATCATACCAAACGTCCCCAGGATTGTGTGGGGACAGAAAGCTGCTCCTGTCTTCCCTTCTAGAACAAGAATGTGGGGGATGTGCCCAGAGAAAGGATGGGGTTTACTTTTCGGGAAGCGAGAGAAGCAGGGGTAGGTGTAGTAAGCTGCTTCTCAGGACCCCCCCACCCCTCCACTCCCTCCTGGGAACCCACTGGGAGTAGGCCAGGAACTTGGCAGTCACTCCTACAATGCAGCCCCTGAGGTTTCAGCCCTGGTCTCCGCCTCCTCCCCGGAATGCGGGTGGGAGGGGAGCAGGAAGACACAGAAGGCTGGAGGGAGGGGTGTGGGCCAGGCTAGGCACCAGCCTATCCTGATTGGCTGTCGGGATGCAAGATGGGCAGACGTCCCCAGGTCGCTGCTGGCTTCCCCTTGTGAATCCCTCCTTTCGTGTTTCCATTCTCTACCCAACTAGGTGTGGCCACACACGTGAGCACCTGCACGCAATCCAGAGTCCTCCACTCTGTGGCAGCAGGACCCCGGCGTGGCCACCTCTCTGCCCACTCCCCTACCCCGTCGGAGGAGCCCAGTGCTGGGACACAGTGACAGCCATCCTGGGAGCTCCTGAAGCTACTGGTTCAAACCCTCTCATCATGAAGGATGCCCCAGCACCGGGGTGCACCTGTCTAACACCGGAAGCAGGGCTGGTTTGGGATGATTTCCTTCTTACATACGCAGAGCCAGTTCAAGGGTAGCGCTTTAGAATGCCACTAGCACTTGTTCTGTTTTCTTAAACTTTTGGAGAGGCTTTTGCTATAGGGCACGTGCGCTCACCAGAGAGAGAGAGACAGAGAGACAGAAAGCGAGAAATCACCCCCCAGGGGGATGGCCACGCCGCAATCCCTTCTCCTCCATTCTCCTCTCGGGATCTTGGGCATGCACACACACGCGCCCGGAGTGACTTTAAGCCACCGGGTCTGGGACACAAACCGTGGTCGACTACATGAGAGTCCAGCGATAGCCATTATGCTAACTGCTGGTCCCTGTTTTCTTAAACTTTATCACGGTAAAGGGATGGAGGTTGGGGATCCTCACTGGCTGACAACAAGTCCACAAGTGCATACCTACTTTGGACATTTTGATTTGCTGATCACAAGCAACGTGTTGTTAAATGCATTACCTTTAAAAGAGAAAAACAGCTGTTGACTTGTTCACAGGAAAAAGGTATGCTCAAAATTAAAAGCCTCCTTATTGGTGCCAAAATATATTTCCTAGACTCTGCACAGCTTCTCAGAAACCTAAGAATCAGAAGTCTTTTAGCCTACAACTTTTTCTCAATATTTGAAATTTGAAGAGGGACGTGTTGCTCTGAAATCTAAGATTCCATCAGATGAAAAGTTTGGCTTAGAAATGTCAAAACTCTTCATGACTTTTTAAGAGAATCTGGTTTAAACAAGTACTTTTATTGGGATTTTGGGTTGGAAAGGAAGAAGTGACAAGTCAGCCAAGAAAGTGAAACCGTTCTGACTAAAAACCTAGGTACTTTGTCACCCAAGGATGACATTCTTTGACTGATGAGTGGACTCAGTCATTTTATGGTTTATTTTTTAAAAGAATTATTTTTTATTTATCTTTATTTAGTTAGCTATTCATTCATTTTATAATTTGATCAGAGAGGGGCAGAGGGAGAGTGTGTGCGTGAGAGAGAGAGAGAGAGAGAGAGGGAGAGAGACAGGGAAAGTGAGAAAGCAAGGGCCCTGACTCGGGACTTGAATCATGTTCAGCCCTGTGGGAATCCAGTGCCCCTACCCACCATGCCACCTGCTGGCCCTGACTCAGTCATTTTAATGCACAGATTCTACTTCTGCAAATGCTAATGACCAAGAAAAGAAAATGGCTGGGAAACTTATTAAGTATTGGAACAAATGTGGCCTTTATACTTGAGACTAGCACACAGAAAAGCAAGCAAGGTCTATGAGCCCACACATATTCCGGAAGTCCCCAAATGGGCTTATGTACATTTCAGTTCTCTGGAAATCTGAAAAGGGTGGAGCCTGGGGACCTCCAGAGAAATGCTGTGAAGGAGGTAGGAGGGGCTTAGGGAGCTGTCCCTTCCTAAGAAAATGAAAAGCATGTTCCAAGTTCTTGCTTTCTTCCCTCACTCTACTGAGACTGGCCAAAGAGGCAGGCAGCCCCCTACCTGGCAGGCCCTGGGAGATACTAGAAGATCTGGACCTTGGGACAGAAGCGGTGCAGCAGCAACACGAAGCTCAGCAAGGCTGCCCCTCGTGGGAAGGTTCTATTCACATCCAGCAAGCACCCTGAACCCACCAGGCAAGTGTGTGTTCGCGATCTGGGCTAAGGCCCAGGCTGGACAGCAGTGTAAGAACCTCGTTGAGGGGGGGAAGGGGATGTGGTGCCTGATTGTCTCTGTCTCTCTCTCTGTCCCCGTTGTTCATGGAAGAAAAACAGGAGCAGGAGGAGAAGACAGAAAAGAGGTGTCCCCACCCAGCACTCTGGCCCTGAGTATGGCTGATAGGGACAACAGCCTTTCTGATCGAGGTGGCCCTTAGAGAAGTGGGGGACAGAGAGATGACCAACAGATGACAATCAGGGAGAAGGGACAAACCCCACCTAACCTGCCGGACTATGAGGACTATGAAGGATGAAAGGTGTCTCTTGCACCATCACCACCCAATCAGAAACATTATCGCAGAGAAAGGGAAACCCCCCAGCTCTCACCCTGATAAACAGGGTTGGGCTGCCCAGGGAGTTCTACTTGTAAAACTTTCCTTTGATGTTAAGATAACACCTTGTGGCTACACCAATGCATTTATTTCCTATTGTTGCAAAGAGCTGGACAAATCCACCTGAAGACATTTCAATTATCACCCGATGATTGGATTTCCTGTTTGGGGCCACTCAGTCCCTTTCACATCTCCTGTGAACAGTGTCCAACAGCATCCCTGAACATTCGAAACAGAACCCTCTGCCTTCCTGAGAGCAGCCTTGCAGCTACTCAAGTTATGTCAATGCTTCCTTACAGGTAACTCTGGAGAGAAAGCACTTGTTACCATCTTATTTCCTCAACTTGGTAAGAAAAATAAATAAATAACAAAAAAAAAAAAAAAAGAAATAACACAAGAAACAGGAAGACTGACAGCATTCCATTTCAAATACTCGTACAACGTTTGCCAAAGGAGTTCAACCTTGCTTTGCACACACTTTTTCATGCAATGTCCTTATTCTTTAAGACAGACTTTGGGGTTTCCAGGCACCCCTCCTTCCCAACCCAGAGACCCATCTCAACTCCAGAAAAAGGCACAAAACTCACCTGCCTCAGCGATTCCTATAGCCCAGGGAAGTGAGAGAACACGAACACCCCAAACATGGAGGCGGTTCTGCAAGGTGATTCCCCAGCCTAGAAACAGTTCTCCTTTCATTCCAGCTAGCCCTTCCCACACCGGGCATGCTCCAAAATCATAACAAAACCCAGGGCTGGCCCTCCTCCAGACTTTACCAATCCCTTTTCACACAGAAGACGAGAATAAATGGCTGCTCCTCTGAGCAAGGGCTTTTCACCAGGGCCTCTGTGTCCAGCGCAGGTCCAGTGCAAAAAGTTGAGAAGTTTGGACTTGTAGACACAGACCGGATTTCTTGAGTGGGACCCATGTAAACCGGGTCATTTTAAAATATTCTTTCCAAGTCCGATTATATTAATAAATGAAATCATCCCATCATCTCGTAAGAAAGTGTGAGATGCACAAGCATCGCTTTCCATTTCTAGCTGTTTAAACGCCTTCCAGAGAAGAAGCTGTTTTACATGAACTCACTGTAGGTGGGTTTCCAAAATAAGTAAGTAAATCAAATTTGACAAAGTACAAAGTTTTAAAAAAAAAAAAAAAAAAAAAAAAAACAAAGTACAACGCGAGGCCTTGGTGGAGGGTCTCGCAGTCACCCAGGATCAGGAAGCTGCTAGAAACAATTAAGCCGGTTTCGAAATGACGGGGACAGGATGCGCGCAGAGAAAGGAACGTTGCGCGCGCGGGAGGCGCCGCCGGAGTTACCACCGCGAAGAGCCCTGAACTTTCAGAGGGCGGCCCGGGGTCACTCCCACCACCCCCTCTCTGCCCCGGCCGCCTGACACACACTTAGCCCCGGAGGTCCTTGGCGGAGGGGAGGGAGAGGTAAGAGCGGCGAGTAGAGGGGGCGGGTCGCCACGAACAACGAGGTTTCGCTTTCGTCCAAGCGGGGGCAACCGGAGCGCCACGAACTTCCTCCCCGAGAGCCCCCGGGCGGGGGGACGGCTGAAACGCCCGGAGCCGCGGGGTTGCGGCCTCTGCGCCTCCAGGGAGCTCGCGGTGAGTTGGGGTGGGGGGTGAGGACGGCCGCGATGTCCGGGGCGCCCCCCGAGGGCACCTACCTGCGGGCGGCGCGCTCAG
>NW_006206760.1:3161793-3184700 GCF_000334495.1 Tupaia belangeri chinensis
CTAGGCAGGTGGCACTGCCAGCCCGCGGGAGCCTCGGCTCTTCAGCACCCTCTCCTCCCTCCAAAACGGACATGGTGACTACTGCGCACAACGCGGGGAGGCGGCCAGCAGCAGGCCCTCCCCCGCATCACCCCGTCTTCCCGGCCTAGAACTCAGGGACCGCAGGGAAGGGACGGAGGCACCGACGTCCTCGGGGCGCTGGCGCGCGGAGCAGGGCGATCAGGGACTCGAGAAAGCCCCATTTCTGACCATGGCGGGAGTGACGCAGGGCCTGGATTCGTGGGGCGCTTCCCCCTCCTTGCGCGCCCAGCGACTGTGCATTTGCGCGCGGACACACACACTCACGCACACTCACGCACACACCCGCACGCCGGCCTTGATCTGGCTTGGGGAAGTTCCCAGCGGTGTGGTCGAGGGTGAGCGGGTGGATGTTAACGGGCTGAGAAAGCCATGCCCTAGACTAGGGGGCAGTGGGTGCCAGAAACAGGCAAAAGCTCCCCAACCCTGTCCCACCAGACAAATAAGGGCAGTTCCGTTCCCAGAGAGGAGCAAGGGGCTGAGAAAAGTAGCCATTTCCAGAGAGAGAGGAGCAGGAGAAGGCAGAACAGGTCCGGGTGGGAGGCAGCTCTGAGCACCCCAGCTGGCATCGGAGGGGTATTTGTATTTCTGCTTGGGGGAGCTGGAGGTGGACTTTAGGGACCAGCCGAGAATTTGAGCTGTAGGATTGGACTTGAAGTCAAACCCCAACTCCACCCCTGGGATGGTTTATTCAAGCTGCCCCCCCCCAAGGGCTCCACTCCCCTACCAGTAGAATGGAAGCCGCCTCACCTTACAGGACCACCATGAAAGTGGAATAGTATATGGAAAGGGGTCCGCAGGTGGCATGATGGTTAAAGACACTGGTCTCCCACATGGCTGACTGCAGTTCGAGTCCCAGACCTGGTGGCTCACTTTCTCTTTCCCGCTCTCTCTCACTCTGTTCCTCTCTGGTCAAATTAAAATAAATAAATAAAGTTTAAAAGAATTTTTTAAAAGTGTATGTAAAGTAGTGAGCCCCAGGAGGCATTCAGGTGACAAATAGCAACCAAGGTGCCCCCTCATACCCAGGGTCGGTTCCTAGAAGCTCTCTCAAACTCTTGGAGCCATTGTAGTTAGGACTCCCTTATGGGATTCCCTGATCCTTCCATCCAGGGGGTAGCTGGTTGTTTTTTTTATATCCTAGGAGGTGCATGTGCTCACCAAAGAGAGAAAGAAGGAGAAGGGGAGGGACACCCCATAATGGGATGTGGTCATGCCCCAATCCATCCTCCCTCATTTGTCCATCCTGTCTAGATTTGGGTCACTCCACAGCCTGGCGTGTTCTTCGAGCTACCTGGCTGGAATTTGAACAGAGGCTGGCCACAAAAGATGTGGTTTCCTTAATCACTTGGCCACCGAGCTGACCCCAGAGGGAGCATATTTAAGTGGGTACAAGCGTTTTACCCACAGCCTGGGTTCAAATCCTTGTAGGAGGGGCCAGCAGGTGGCATAGAGGTTAAGGTGCTGGATCCCACATGGCCGACTGCGTGGTCTGAGTCCTGGGTCCAACGCCTTGAGGTACATGCTGGGCATGTGTAAATAAATAAAACTGAAAAGCCTAATGACTAGGAAAAGAAAAAAAACCCTTGTAGTGGTGGTAGCGATTACTCATTGAGAAATCAGTTCATCTGGAGTATTGTGTAGGTACTCTGGGCAGAGCATCTAATCCTCCCCAAAACTGCAGGGCGAAGATCATTAAATTCATCCTGACTGATGAGGAGACTAAGAGGTTAGCACCTGCAAGTGGCTCCAGGGCAAGTAGATGCCAAAATCCCCAAGAGCCAAAGCCCTCTGCGTCACACCTTCCTCCTGGCCACTGTGTGGCTCTCAGTGTTCCCAGCTCCAGCTAGGACTTTGCTATAACACAGTTGGCGTGTATTTAGCCCCAGACCCGTTGTTAAGGACTACAGATAGTCATAAATACTCTGAGTGGCACGTTTATAGGGTTATGGAAATAGTCCTTTAGGTTACAAGACCAGGTAGACCAGTTAAACCATTCTGCTGTCTCTTGGAGCATACCAGAATGATCTCATGTTTCTCGTTTGCTCCCGCCCTGTCCTACACCGCTCGCTCCTTTTCTGCAGTAGCCCGCTCAAGACCTCAAGAGTCCAAGGATGTCAAGAAAGGCATGTTGGGGTCAGCGGTTAGTGTAATGGCTATGTCGCTGGACTCCCATGTAGTCGACCGTGGTTCGAGACCCAGACCCAATGGCTTAAACTCACGTCGGGCGCGTGTGCGTGCATGCCCAAGATCCTGAGAGGAGAATGGAGAAGGGATTGCAGCATGGCCATCCCCCCTGGGGGGTGATTTCTCGCTTTCTGTCGTGTCTCTTTCTGGTGAGCACGCACCCTATAGCAGAAAAAAAAAAAAAAGGAAAGGCATGTCGTCATTCATTTCACTGGCCCCACCCACTGCCTTCTGTATAGAAGCCTAACACCTCTGCCTGCCAGACCTTGCCCCTGGTTTAGAGCGCTGGACTCCATCTTTGGTTCGAGTCCCGGACCTGATGGCTTGCTTTCTCACATTCTCTCTCTCTCTCTCCTGTCTGGTCAAATTAAAATAAATAAAGTTAAATAAAATAATTTAAAAAAAGAAAGTAGGGACCTGCCTGTTATCAACCTATATGTCCTTAGATTTCTAGAAGCCCTGGAAGAAATAATCAAGGGGACTTTGGAGCTGTTGGTGGCTCGTGAGAGAGCAAGATGAAGATTCCCGGGCGGGAAAGAGAAAGCCCCTCTGTTCCAGTGCACAGTGGGGAGGTGAGGACCGCCCCTCAGTTCTGAACCTGCTGGTAGGTTGTCTTAGGAGGGAAGTGGCTTCCCCCATTCCCATGTATAGCCATGCAACTCCCAGTCAGGCTGACACCAGGCGAGGGGAAGGCCCAGGGGAACAGGACCTTGGAAAGGCCAACAGACTTCCCTCAAAACCCAAGGAGGCCTAGTGTTCATCGGCCCTGAAGTCATCAAAGCCAAAACTAAGTACGGAAGAGAGCAGGGTGCTTCTGTCATTCTGTGTCAGGCCCCTGATTCTCCAGACTAGACCCAAGAACCCAAGGAGCCTGGAGATCTTTTCTGCCAGGGATGTCAGCTGACATCAGCTACTGACCCGTCAGCTGGGAGGAGAGGGGAATGCGTCAGTTTCTCTGATCGAAGGCCATCCACAATCCCGGTCTGCTATCATTTCCTGGTCAGAACAGCCTGGGCACCTCCAGCCCCTCCCAAATCCTGCTATATAAATCATTCTTTTAGGGCTTTCCCTTTAGATTCCTTTCCTCATTTAGTCATTTGCAGTAGAATTAATTATTCATTGCCCAAGGCCAGGAACATGAATATCAGCTTTAAGATGGCTGTAGTCTTTAGGAAATGGTGAACCATTCATGCGATTAAATCAAGTAGGAAGTCCAGAGGCTGGAAGAAAACAGAAGCTACTGTTCTTTAGTTTTAAAATGTTAAGGGAAGGTTGGCGTAATGGTTAGGTCTCTGGACCTCCCATGGAGTTGTCAGCTGTTCAAGTCCCTGATCCAACAGCTTAAAGCTTGTGCCAGGCACGTGTGCGTGCCCAAAATCCTAAGATGAGAATGGAGAAGGCATTGTGGTGTGGCCATCCTCCCTGGGGGGGGGGGAGGGGTGATTTCTCACTTTCTGTATCTCTGGCAAGTGCGCACAATCTATAGCAAAAAATAAAAAAAATAAAAAAAAAAGAGGGAGTCATGAGCCAGCAGGTAGCTGGAGGATTAAAGTGGATTAAAGTCAAGACCAGAAATACGTTACATTGACTTGCCTACTATATTAGGTACTTGAAATTGCTTTCTAAAAGACAAAGAATAATAAAATATAAAGGTATAAAAAAGTAAAATGGGGACCAAAAGGTGTTGTAGTAGTTAAGGCACTGGACTCCCACATGGCTGACCGCAGTTTAAGGCCTGGACCTGGCAGCTTGGAACTTTTACTGGACACATTTGCATACTTGCTCAAAATCTTGAGAGGAGAATGGAGGAAGAGGGATTGCAGCATGGCCATCCCTCCTGGAGGTTTATTTCTCACTGTCTATCTCTCTGTCTCTGTCTCTCCAGTGAGTGCATGCATGCCATAGCAAATATCTCTTGAAAAATAAGAAAAAATAAAAAGAGCAGATGACCCATGTAAGTTTTGGAAATTTTAGCGATTGGAATAAACAAAAGTTGCAGTGCATGCAGAACCCCTGCTTACAACGGATGAGCTAATGTGAATCCATGCAGTATGCAAGAGAGTAGACTGTACAGTCGAGCCCCAGTGTAGGCTTCTGTGAAGTGTCTGATCTCCTTTTATGGAGAAAGCAGATAAAACTCTGGGCACTGGCTCCACTTCCTTTTTCAGCAGCCTCGCCTCCTTGTTCTGGTTCTGCACAAGCACCCGCTCCACGCAGCTTTCTGGCAACACCCAGCCTTGCCCTGGGATTTCCATTTCCCATCTGAGCTGATGCGGTGGGTCTGGGTATCAAACACACCCTTTCACATGTGCTACAAAGCACATCAGATTCTATTAGACTATCGAAATGTGTCTCAGAGCAATGGGAATTTCTTGTGAATTGTCAGAGCCAGTTAAGAATCTCAGTGATTTTACTCCGACCTAGCAAGCTGACTGAACTTTCTGCCCTGCAGGACCCCCGCTCCCCTGCTTCATTTATGTCACAGCTGGTACCCAGTGTGCCACCTCACTGAGAATGCGATAGCCAGCTTACTGGACTCCCTGCTTCTGCACTCACTACCTTGCAGTCTGTTCTCAACAGAGCAGCCAAGTGAATGGGGAAAATGTCAGTCGCACTGTGTCCCTGCTTGGCTTAGAACTCTCCTTTGACTTCCCAGATTTCCCAGAGTCAAAGTCCATATCATGGATTATAGAGCCCTGGGGAATCTTCTTTCCCCTCCCCGCGACACCACTACTTCTAGACTTCTTTTGTTACCAGCTCAGCTACCCTCTGCTCTGGCCACATGGACCTTGCTATTACTCAAAAACTTCCAGACACATTCCCGCCCCAGGGCCTTTGCACACACCATCCCTCAGCCTGGCGTGCTCTTCCTTCAAATAGCCACGGTGCCCCTTACTTTGCTTTCTTCAGGACTTTGCTTAAATATGCCCTTCATTAGGGCCAGTAGGTGGCATGGTGGTTAAGGTGCTGGACTCCTTCCTACATGACTGACTACGGTTCGAGTCCTGGACCTAGGTAGCTTGTTTTCTTCTTTTTCTTTTTTTCCTCTCTCTCTCTGGTGAGCACATGTGGCCTATAGCAAATTAAAAATAATAAGTAAAGTGAGAGACCAGCAGGTGGCATTATGGTTACATTGCTGGACTCCCATGTAGTTGGCCACAGTTTGAATCCTGGACCTGGTGGATTCAAACTCATGCCAGTATGTGTGTGTGCCCAAAATCCCTAGAGAAATGGAGAAGGGATTACGGTGTGGTCCTCCCTCCTGGGGGGGTGATTTCTTGCTTTCTGTCTCTCTGTCTCTCTAGCAAGCACATGTGCCCTATAGCAAAAATCTCTCTAAAAAATAAAGTTAAATAATTATTTATAAAAACTGTCTTTTTAAAAAGAACTATTTTATTTACTTTTATTCGTTGTCATTATTTTATTTTATTTTCTTGAAGTTGACCAGAGAGAGAGAGAGAGAGGAAAGTGAGAAAGCAAGCTGCCAGATCCAGGACTCAAACCATGGTCAGCCATGCAGGAGTCCAGTAGCCTAAGTCACCATGCCACCTGACAACCCCCAAAATTACCTTTTTATCAGGTTTTCCTGACCAAGGATTTCTTTTTAATTAATTTAATTTGTTATTATTATTTATTTTTGATTTGACCAGAGAGAGAAAGAGAAAAAGAAAGTGAGAAAGCCAGCCCACCAAGTTCAGAATCGAACTGCAGTCAGCCATGTGGGAGTCCAGTGCCTTAACCAGCATGCCACCTGCTGGCCCCGACCAAGTTTTTGAGACTAGACCCCACCACTACACACACACACACACGCGCGCGCGCGTAACACACACACACTTCTTACCTCGTTTTTCTGCTTTGTATTTCTCCATTGCACTTACCATCTAGAATACTATGTTGGCTACTGGCATATCACATTGCCACCTGTCCCCACCCTTTCTATGGCAGCAGATAATTGTTTCTGTCTTGTTCCCTGCTGTGTTCTGTTTGTTTGTTTGAGAGGTTTTTTGCTATAGGGCGCATGCGTTCCCCAGAAAGACACAGAGAGACAGGAAGTGAGAAATCTCCCCCCCCAGGGGGGATGACCATGCCGCAATCCCTTCTCCTCCATTATCCTCTTGGGATATTGGGCATGCATGCACACGCACCCAGCGTGAGTTTAAGCCACTGGGTCCAGGACTCGAACTGCAGTTAACTACATGGGAATCCAGCAACATAGCCATTACGCTAACTGCTGGTCCCTAAAAATTCTGATTTGAAGGGTTTTTTTTTTTTTTAATGAGGTGAATTATCCTGAAGACACATACACAGAGATGTGTAATAATATATAATGTAGTTATTTCCTGCAACATTGTTCAAAACAGCACGGATTATAAACTGCTTCCATATTCATGGATAGGAGTGCTGATGGAGTACATTACATCAGCTGTTGGAACTCTATTTAGCCATTAAAAAGAATGAAATGGGACGAGCAGATGGCATAATGATTATGTTGTTGGACTCCCAAGTAGTCGCCAACTATGGTTTGAGTCCCGGACCCGGCAGCTTAAAAACTCACGCTGGGTATGTCTGTATGTGCCCAAAATCCCAAAAGGAGAGTGGAGGAGAAAGGACTATGGCATGGTCATCCTCCTGGAGGGGGGTTATTTCTTGCTTTTTATCTCTCTGTCTCTGTCTGTCTCTCCAGCAAGTGCATGCATGCGCCTTATAGCAATAATCTCTCTCTCTCTCTCTCTCAAATTAAAAAAAAAAGGAGAAATGCATCTTTCAGTATCCTATATAATAGAATCAATGTATGTCTATGAGTCAGATTTTTCTGCATTAACTACAAAAGCTCTGTGGATTCTAACGAGGAAGGTGGATTTCTCATGCATTTCCTCTGCGGGAGAGGAAGGAGTGAACAATGGCAAAAATTAAACACTACTTCATAATTGCTAAGGAAAAAAAAGTGGAGTGCAGAGAGAACAGTGTGTACAGTGTCCTACCATTTGGACGAAATACATCCAGACAAAAGGCTCCAGCATGAAGTTGTTTTAAATACAAGAGCTCTGGAAGAATACGCTGGGCAGTGGCACAGAGCTGTCTCAGCGCCTGGGAACGGGGTCGCCCTGACTGAGGCTAGACAGACAGCTCCCTGTCCACCCTCCCTGTGTGCCGAATTGTATGCCGTTCGAATACATTATGGAAGCCAAAATTACACCTGTATGGTTCGTGTAGAGACTAGAGACAATTCACTTCGACTTGATTAAGTCAGTAGAGATGTGAAGATTTTTAAGAGTAAACACAAAGTTACAATGAAATGTACAACCGAAAGTGGTCCTAAAAATAAAGAAGAGTAAACATTCTCTTGAGCACTTTATATGGAGAGTGTTTGAAACAGCGCGCACACACGCACACACACACACACACACACACACATACATGCACTGATGATTCAGTGTCCCCCCTGAATTTATGTGTTGGAACTTGGTTGTATCGTGAAGGCAGTAAGAAGAAACTTAATACCTTCATGGTATTGAAAGGTGGGACCTTTGGGAGTCACTAGGTGATGAGGGGGGCGGTATTTCTATCATTGAGTCTTGGTGGGTTTCTTTCTTTCTTTATAGAATTATTTATTTGTTATCATTATTTTTGAGTTTGACCAGAGAGAGAGAAAGCAAGCCACCAAGTCCAGGACTCGAACTGTGTTGGCCATGTGGGAGTCCAGTGCTTTTAGCCACCACGCCACCTACCAGCCCCAGATTCTTGGTGGGGGGAGACACGTATATGAACACACAGAGACATGTGATGCTCTCCATGGCCTTGGAACCCCCACCAACGAGAAAACTCTTACCAGATGAGACCCTTGGACCGCGGACCTGCAACTATGAGCTGAATAAACCTCTATTTTTTCTCTTTCTTTTTTTTTGCCATAGGGTGTGTACACTCTCTGGAGAGAGACAGAGACAGAGGGAAAGCAAGAAATCACCCAGAAGGGGGGGGGGTGGCCATGCCATAATCCCTTCTCCTGCGTTCTCCTCTTGGGATTTTAGGCATGCACACATACACGTGCCTGGTGTAACGTTCAAGCCTCTGGGTCCAGGACTCAAACTGTGGATGGCCATGTGGGAGTCCAGCACCTTAACCACCACGCTACCTGCTGGCTCCAAAACTATAATGGGTACACCGCTTGTCTACCCCTAGGGCCTAATGCCCATGTGATTGTCTCCAGTAAATAATAAACTTCAACTGATTATTTTATATTTCTGCCTAACTACTGTTCAGTGTCCTCTATAATCAAAGGCAATGGAAAAATGTCATTCACAATTATTTTGAGAAAAAGATTTGACTCTGTTTCTATGACAGAGGAAGAAGTTGAGCTTTAGAGATCTTACAGAACTTGGGACATGAAGGTGGCACAGCAGAAGAACAATGTTGCACTTACTCTGTGAGTGTAACTCAGATGGGAAGATCCCAGGTTCTAGACTGGTGTTCTCCCTGAGTACTCTGGACGCACATGTGCCCATGTTCCAGGACCAGTTGCAAGTAGAAGCGGAAGGGTTGTCAAGACCCTATTGGGAATGCCGTCTCTCTCTCTCTCTCTCTCTCTCTCATACATGGAAGAAATGAATAAACTTTTTTTTAAAAAAGAATTATTTATTTTTATTTCATCATTCATTTATCAAATGTATAGACACAGAGAGAAAGAGAAGGAAAGTGAGAAAGCAAGCCACCAGGCCTGGGACTCAAACCGTGGTCGGCCATGTGGGAGTGTCCAGCGCATTAACCAGCATGCCACCTGCTGGCCCCAGAAATGAATAAACTTAAAAAAAAAAAAAAGAGAGAGAAGAAAAACCTCCCCCAATATCACACAGAACATGATCATGCTGGGATGACTATAGGTTCCAGGGATCCCGTGTGTGCAGTGGCTCAAGCGAGTGCAGTGTGAACACAGTGCGTGCAGAGTGACCCAGAGTAACTCCTCTGTCAGCCACACAGCCCTAGTTATTGTAGCTGTCATAATCCAAATGCCAGGAAGCTTCCTAGGAGCAACGACACTCACAGTGGCACGTGGACTCCCATCCCCATAATATTCTGCTTAGCTAACTCAAATTACGAACAAGTACACAGCCGAACAGTACTACCACCACGCGGACTACAGACCGTATTCCCTCTTACAGCGTCTTGATGGCTTCTAGCAAGCTTATCCAACCCAGCCCTTCCACCAACAGTGAACCTAATAGGAGAGATGTGAATGATCTTATCATCATTCTCATGATCAAACTTCACCATTGCCCTCAAAGGGCTTAACATACTAATTACAGCACTCTGTTCCCTCCATCTACTTATTACAACCCAACGAGGGAAATTCACATGTCGTATCTCCACACATCATATCTGCAACATCAAACCATCACTGACGTGAGAAAACGTATACATCGACTCCCCTCTTCCTCCTAACTCTAAAACCAAGCATTATCATAGGCCCAGCTTTCTGTAAATATAGTTTAAATAAAACGTTAGATCGTGAATCTGATCATAGACGTTGAAACCTCCTTATTTACCAAGAAAGATGGCATGAACTGCCAACGCAATGCTCCCATGTGTAACAACATGGCTTTCTTGCTTTTAAAGGATAGTAGTAATCCGTTGGTCTTAGGAACCAAAAAAAATGGTGCAACTCCAAATAAAAGTAATAAACATGTTCTCACCTATCACCATAACATGCCTCATCCTGGTCATCCCTATTATTGCAGCCATGACATAGACAAACCGCATATGCACCCTAATTACATAAAGATGGTCGCCTCCTATGCCTTCTTAACCAGCTTAATCCCAGCTACTGTATTTATTCATGCTGGACAAGAAGTAGTCGTCTCCAGCTGACGCTGAGCATGCACTGCGCTCGCTGGGTCTGTGGTAGGCAGTCAGTCATGAGTGGGCAGCCCTAAGAGAAAAGCAAAAGGCTCATCTAGCTCTGGGTGCCAGCAGGACGAGGCAATTTGCCATCTTCCTTCCTTGGGGCCTGAGGGAAGCACACGGGGGTGATTCGTAGATTTTTCTCTCATCAAAAAGACCTAAGCAAGCGTTTTGGTCAATGCCCTAAATTCCCATTAGGACGATGGACTAATTGGGCAGTCTAATTGGAACAACCTGGCTCGCATTGGGCGTGCGCAGTTAGGTGATTAAGTTCCTCATTCTTTACCTGTGAGGAAGGTACACAGGTGCAGGAAAAGAACGGGAGGATTTAAATTCAAAGGAAAGACCTAGGCAGCATAACGGGCCTCCCACTAATGAATATTCATGACCTCTAGTAATGAAAATAACGGTTAACCAGTACCAAGCGCGGTTGCCGCCTGGCAATCTGCCCGCCCAAGAGCCTTTTTGGGTGTACTTCCTTTCTTTCCTCTCCCTTCTTTCCTGTTAAATCTTTTTTTTCTACCTACCTCATTCATGGTTGCAGTTTCATTTTGTGCCTAGAGACAGATCTGGACCCAAAGAGCCAAGGACCTCACAACGCACGTTAACAGGTCCTGCCTACACTGCACTCGCTAGATGGAGTGTTCACGCTGCATGTGCATGTTTTACTCGTGCCAAGAATGACATGTCAACTACACAATAACACAACCACTAGCATACCAGTAGCATGTTGTTCACATGGCAACATGCAAATCACATACCAATGACACATGTGTTTCGCATATCAGTAGCATGTGAAACGTGTCGGCAGCATGTTCTTTGCATGTCAACGATGACATGTCAACTACATGCCAGTGACACGTGTGTCATTCATATGTCGTTCACATGTTTTCGCATGTCAACAATGACATGCCAACTACATATCAGTGACACACATGTCATTCTCATGTCGATAGCATGTTCTTCACATGCCAACAGTGACATGACAACTACATGCCAGTGACAGATGTGTCATTCACGTGTTGATCACATGTTTTGTATGTCAACAATGACATACCAACTACATGACAGCGACATATGTGTTGTTCTCATGTTGGTAGCATGTTTTTGTGTGTCGATAATGACATGCCAACTACATACCAGTGACATGTGTGTCATTCTCATGTCGGTAGCATGTTTTTCACGTGTCAATAATGACACACCAACTATATGTCAATGGCATGTGTGTTGATGGCATGTTCTTAACATGTCACAAACGGGTGCCAAATACATGCTAGCGACATGTGTGTCGTTCACATGTTTTCAACATGCTATTCTCGTGGCATGCCAGTACATGTTCACGACATGTGTAACATGTCAGTAGCCTGTTATGTGCCCATGGCCCACGTGTCATTCCCATGTCAGTAGCATGAACTAGTTCAGACTGGTTCTGAGTGGTTCAAACTGGCTCATACTGGATCTAGCCAGTTTAAACAGCTTCTGGCCAGCTAAAACTGGTTCAGGCCAGTTTCAGACCGCTGCTTCCCAGCGGAACTGGCTGGTTTTAACTAGTTCAGACCAGTTCTGGCTGGTTCAACAGGTTCAGACCAGTTCAAACGTGTTCTGGCCGGTTTATACCAGTCCTGTCCATTTCAAGCTGGTTCAGACTGGTTCAGGCTGGTTGAAAGCAGTTCTGGCCAGCTTAAACTCGTTCGAGTCGGTAAGGTACTAGTGAGCTGATAAGGAGTACAATCATCACTGTGTGGTCGTGGAAGTGAAGTCATTCTTCCATGATGGGGGGTGAAGCATCTTGACATCCTAGTTGAAATGGGTGAACCACAATGATTTAAACCTGTAAGTTACTTTTGACAAAGTTACGTAATAGATTTACTAGTATTTATATAGAGTCGTAAAGGTTATGGGGTTGGCTTGAAACCAATTTTGGGGGGTCCGATTCCTTCCTTTCTTGACTGGGCTGGTTCTTCAAATGTGTGGTAGGGGGGTGGGCGTCTATGCAGTCACTCAGATTAGTAGTTGTAAGTTCAACCGACGTGACTTCACGTTTTGAGGCGAATGCCTCTCAGATTATGAAGATTATTAATATCACCGCAGTTAATGAAATAAAAGATTCTATAGAAGATACTGTGTTTCACTCTGTATATACATCCGGGTAGTCTGAGTATCGTCATGGTATACCTGATAGGCCTAAAAAATGTCAAGGGAAGGATGTCAGATTGGCCCCAACAAATATGATTGTGAAGTGGATTTTTGCTCATGTTTGGTCTAGGGTGTAACCCGTGAATAGAGGGTATCGGTGTACAAACCCTCCTATAATAGTGAATACTGCTCCTATTGATGGGACCTAATGGGAATGGGCCACCACATAGTATGTGTCATGAAGTACAATGTCTAGGGAGGAGTTAGCGAGAACAATTCCTGTGAGTCCCCCCACCGCGAATAGGAAAATAAAGCCGAGGGCTCACAGTGTTGCTGGTGATCATTTAATCGTACCTCCGTGCAAGGTTGCTGGTCAGCTAAAGACTCTAACACCGGTGGGAATGGCATAATTATTGTTGCAGAAGTAAAGTAGGCTCGTGTGTCTCCATCTGTCCCTACTGTGAATGTGCGATGGGCTCATACAATGAAGCCTAAGAACCCAATTGATATTATGGCATGCCCCATTCCCATGTAACCAGAAGGTTCTTTTTTACCTGAGTAGTAACGACGTGAGAGAGAATCCTAAAGCCAGGAAGAATCAGGATATATACTTCGGGGTGGCCAAAGAATGTTCCAACAGGTTCAAGCTAGTTCGGACCAGTTCTGGCACTCACTGGATCCTTCACACACTGCACACACTGGATCCCATGTTCACACTGCACACACTGCACTCGCCGGATGGAGTGTTCACACTGCATGTTCATGTTTTACTCGTGTCGAGGATAACATGTCAACGACATGGGCCGTTAGCATATCCATAGCATGTGGATCACGTGTCAGCATGCAAGCTACATGCCAATGACACCCGTGTATTTCACATGTCAGTGACATGTTGTTCCCATGTCAAGAATGACTATAGATCCCATGCTCTTAACTGTTACAAGTTGCAGCAGGCAGGAACTGTCAAATTTTTTAGATGTGACAAGAGTAGTTTGGTTTGAGACCAGCAGTTGGAGTAATGGCTATGTCGCTGGACTCCCATGTAGTTGACCACAGTTTGAGTCTCGGACCCAGTGGCTTAAACTCACGCTGAGCGCGTGTGCGTGCGTGCCCAAGATCCCGAGAGGAGAATGGAGGAGAAGGGATTGTGGCGTGGCCAACTCCCCAGGGAGTGATTTCTCACTCAATGTCTCTCTCTGTCTTTCTGGCGAGCACATGTGCCCTATAGCAAAAACCTCTCCAAAAAATTAAAAAAAAAATAGTTTGGTTTTGTCTCTCTGTGTGTGTATGAGTAAGTCCTTTCTTTCGCAGCTTGGACTGAAATGCATACTTACAGATGCAGTGACAAGTGTGAGATTGATCTGCGGCAAGAAGGGATAGGAAAGGGGAGATACAATGTGATTGATCATGCTGCAGTGGCCAATTTCAGCCCTGAGCACAAAGACGCTTTCAGTGGGCAGAGAAACCACGATCATGTCCTAGGGAATGAACGGACTTAGGGCGAGGAAGGAAAAAAGGAAGCCTATGGAACCCCCAGAGGAGACAATTCCCTAAGCCTCCAACTAATCTCCTTTTGTTTTAGGAAACAACAGGAACAATGCTCAGATATGAAGCTCTATTTCACTCTTGCCACGTGCAGATTTTTTTAAAAAGATGTCTTTTTCCAGGTAAGGTCGAAGAGTTCAGAGCAATGTATTTTAGGGACATCATCAGGCTTATCATCTCTGTAACTTGCAACTCTGACTTCCTTTGGAAGTTGCACAATGCTATTTTGAAATGGTTTCAAAAGCTACTTAGACCTGGGGCTGGTTCTTTGGCCTGTGTGCCAACTCTACTCCCGGCAGATGCGAGCCAAACACTAAAATGACCTCGACTAGACCCAAGTGGGAGGTGGTTGGCAGCTGTTTCTCAAATTTTATTTTCCAGGACCTGTGCAATGGAGCCAGATAGAAAACATTAACTAATTAATTAAAGTTTCAACACTGGTCTCCATCCAGCTGACTGTGACTTCAGGGATGCCCATATCAGGGGGTCTCGCCGTTCCAGTCCTCCTTCTCCTCCAATTAATCCAAGTGGCCATTTAACTTTGCTTTGGTTCCATGGAAAAGGCCAGAGGAAAAGTGATGTTATAAACTTGGATTCTCATCTACCAGAGAATGTGACATTTCACTTTCAATGGTTGAGTTACTCTCCACAAATGTTCTAGTATCAAGAATGGAACTAAAGAGGGCCAGGAGGTGGCATAGTAGTTAAGGCACTGGACTCCCACATGGCCAACTGCAGTTCGAGTCCCAGACCCAGAGGCCATGCTGGGAACGTGTGCATGCATGCCTAAAATCCCAGGAGAATGGAGAAGGGATTGTGGTGTGGCCATTCCCCTTGGGGGGGGGTGATTTCCCACCCTCTCTTTCTCTGTCTTTCCCATGAGTGCACACACTCTATAGCAAAAACCTCTCTGGAACAACAAAAAAAGAATGGAACTTGGGACCAGCAGTTAACATAATGGCTATGTCGTTGGACTCCCACATAGTCAACCGCAGTTCGAGTCCTGGATCCAGTGGCTTAAACTCATGCCAGGTGCGTGTGCGTGCGTGCCCAAGATCCTGACAGGAGAATGGAGAAGGAATTGCGGCGTGGCCATCCCCCTGGGGGGGGGATTTCCTGCTTTCTGTCTCTCTGTCTGGCAAGCGTACGTCCCCTATAGCAAAAACACCTCTCCAAAAAAAAGAAGAAGAAAAAAAAAAAGAATGGAGCCAATGAATGATACAGGGAAACATGCAAATAGCTTCCCAGAGTTATTTTGTTTTAAACATGAATGTTAAGAATCTAAACTTGAATGTCTTTTAAATTTTTTTATTTATTTATGGGGCAGAGAGACAGAGACAAGCATCCCCAACCGGGTCTCTACATGTGATCCACCCCCAATCTCAGCCCACCTGGATCAAGGGCACACACACATTTGTGCTGAGCATGTCCCAGGATGCAAACCCAGGACCTTCCCACATGGGTCCAGTTGTGTCACTACTTTGCCACCAGCTGAGCCTGAACTTGATAGTTTTGGAATAGACAAGCATAAAAGGGGGCATTGCAGAATCAGTCGTCCCAGGACTTCACTACGGCAATGCCGTGCACTGCGCTGAGATCAGTGTGCTGGTCCATTTCCCTCACTGCCATGTTTGAGACCAGGACTGCGTGTTTATTACCAGGATCCAGAAAAGTGCCTGGCTCCCAGCAGGATTCAAACTCAATCAGTGAACGTAGAAATGAAGACATAAGCGGCTCTGAGGAGGCAGCCTTTCAGGGTGTAGAAATGACAAATATTATTAGATGCTGCCCTTGCAAACACCTTCAAAGTAAGACGTGCATATTTATTCTGGCACTTAAACCGTTTATTTTTAAAATCACATGCGCTTCCCATGTCAATGAAATAACACTTTCCCTTAATAGCATCATGACTGAGGTCAATCGATGAGACAAATAGAGAGGTTACTCCTGTTGTTTCTGAATGGAAGGAGCAGCTGGTCTATCAGAGAACAGAGGAAGAAGCTTACGGTCAGCCTGCCTTGCTTCCTGCGACTCAGTCTAAGTCTCAGGGCTTGTTCCTTCTTGGCCTGGCGAGAAGATGGGTCGTGGTCACATCAGATGGTCTTCCCCAAGCAGGAAGAGCGACTGGGCTGCTGTGACAGCTGTCCATCTTGGTCATAGGTCGGTGGCCATCACCTTACTCTGTCCATAGCATCTCCCCAGCATCTGCATGCCATGCGGGTGGTTCCTGCTTGGCACCAACTTTAGCACACACCACCATGAGCAGCGAGGCAGAGCAGGGCATGAGTACAAGCTGCCCTCTTTGGTACTAAGTATCCTGTTCCCGTCCACGATGCCAGGTCATGCTAGCGGGACATGCTGCCAAAGAGAACTGCTCATTTACTGCAGCTGATTGCCGCCCTTCATGGATTCCCAAACAGAGACTTACAGCAGGAAATGACCTCCGTGACCATCTAGTAAAATCTTTTTTTTTTTTTTAAGAGGTTTTTGCTATAGGGCGCGTGCGCTCGCCAGACAGACAGACAGAGACAGAGAGACAGAAAGCGAGAAATCACCCCTCAGGGGGGATGGCCACACTGCAATCCCTTGTCCTCCATTCTCCTCTCGGGATCTTGGGCACGCACGCACACGTGCCTGGTGTGAGTTTAAGCCACGAGGTCTGGGATTTGAATTGCAGCCGACTAAATGGTGACATAGCCATTATGCCAACTGCTGATCCCAAAAGAAACTTATCTTTAAAAACATCTTGTCAGCTCAGCCATGTTGGGCTGACACTAATATTTGGCTGACTGAGGCCCATTGAAGGCCCAGTTGGATTCCTGGCCTACCCTAAAAAGCTGAGTGCGGAGGTGTGGACCCGTAGTCCCAGCTACTCGGGAGGCTGAGGCAGGAAGAGTGTGGAGAATGAGACCATGCAAAAACAACAAACGCAAATACCCAAACATGCATCTTTTTAAGACTCTTTTGTTCCACTTCACAGAGTCCTGTAACTCGTATTTTTCCCAAACATGCACACAAAAATCAATCTATTCTTTTATTTTAGTTTATATGGAATTGCCAGAAACATAAAATGTATTTATACCTATAAAATGGCTATCCTGAATAAGATAGAATTTAGTCACCGCACAGGTTTTCTGGAGATTTCAACTATCTATAAAAAGAATGATAGAGAAGACATTCATTTATCATTTATGCAAAGTAAGGCGTATGAATAACAATCTGTTTTTTAAATTTAGTGTTTTTAAATCATTTTTTTAAAATTCGGATAATGCTCAGGCTCCACCTTTTAATAAAAAGGTTTGTTAGGGCTGGCCACGTTTTCTTTATCCACCTGAAACATGAGAAATGCAGATATCTTTTTAAAAATATATAAATACTTATAACAATAATTTGAATCTTTTGGCCCTCAAAAATATTGTTGAACATGTCACATTCACTTCAGTCATAGGTAAATGTCATTTTACCCAAGGCTGGAATATTTCACTCTGCCTTTGGTTGCAAATTATACTTCTGTGGCTGGAAAAAATGCTCTTCGATAGCACTGACTAGTTCATCCAGTTCCTTCTTCAGCAGCTCAGGGTCACTGGAAAATAAGGGGCGAAATCCAGATCAAGAGATTACTCCAAAGCACATTTTAAATGTCCCCCCACCCCCTCTGACAAAGTGACATTGAAATTTAACCTTATGAGGAGGATTAAATCAGGAAAAAAAAAAAAAATAGAACTCCAGGGACTTAAGCATGGGAATGCATCTGTTGACTTAGACAAAAAATATCCCTGGAGACAATACGTACCATTTTCCCCAAAGGTCATGACTGGAAACAAAATGAGCTGTTCTTCCCATAAGATTTTTTTTTTTAAGAAACACAGTATTTGGCCTGGCAACTCTAAAAGATCTGTAATGTCTGTACCTAATAATGCAGGGGAAGCCTTCCTCATTCCAGTTGCTGTTAAATCCTGTTAAAATTTGACAAATGATGCTTCTATATATTCTCGGTCTCCCAGGAAATGAAAATTCCTGAAGAGACTTGCCTTCAAACTAAGGGAAGCTGACCCACAGCCTATCTGTAAGGTCTTCCTAGAATGGACTGATTTGGGGAGTTTCCTGAAGACTGCACACACCAGGATATTGGACTAGAGGGTTTCAACTTTATTATTATCATTTTAAATTTTTTGAGAGATTTTTGCTATAGGGTGCGTGCACTTGCCAAAAAGACAGAGAGAGAGAGAGACAGAGAGACAGAAAGCAGGAAATCACCCCCAGGGGGGATGGCTACTCCGCAATCCCTTCTCCTCCATTATCCTCTCGGGATCTTGGGCACACACGTACAAGCACCCGGTGTGAGTTTAAGCCACCGGGCCTGGGACTCGAACAGTGGTCGACTACATGGGAATCCAGCGACATAGCCATTACACCAGCTGCTGGTCCTGGTTTCATCTTTATTAATCTACCTCTGGGAAAAAAAGTATCACAACTAAAGTATAAGCAAAAACTAGGGAGATAAAGCCCTCTAAAAACCAGTCTTTTTCAAAGATATGAGAAAGGCCCATTTGCATGCAGATAATTGGAAGGTAAATACTAGACAACAGATATGCAGTTAAAAGGGTTTAAAACCAAACGGCTGAATTCAAAAGAATTAAACCCTCAAACTTCCCATTACTTCCTACTTGGCTATCTTTAATAGATGCAAAGTTTATCTTCATGGAAATAGCAATCTCTAATTTCAGCAGTACAACTGAAGCCACCACGTCATCACAGACATCATTTCTGGCTCTGCTACTTCCTAGCTACATGCCCTTGGGCCCGTGGCTTTGCCTCTCTAAGGCTCAGAGTCCTCATTTGTAAAATTGGGATAAAGGTTTTACCTTCTCAAGAGAGTTGTACAGATTGAGATAAATGACATACAGCACTTAGCCCAGAACCTGGCCCAACGACCTCAATAAATACAGTTATCATTATCATTGTTTTTATCCCTACTGGCAACATATGAAGTAATTATGCTTCCTAAATACATATGAATTATACTGATCTTCTTCTCCTTCTTCTAAGATTTGATCTAAAAATAAGTTATTTTTTAATCTCTTTCCTTTTTTTACTATTTTTATATGACATTTAATCTTTACGGTGTGTAAAATTTCTTTTTCCAGCATAATTACCAATTATATCAGTCAAGACAAAGACGTTACCATCCACATCATCATCAAATAGCTTTTCATTTTGATCAGATTATTATTATTCTATTTTTTAATTCTCATTTTTTGGGAACAGTCACTCACTATACTTCATTTGGCTTTGAAAATAACAGTTCTTTTTAAATTTAATTTGATTTATTCTTTCATTTATTTTAATTTGACCACAGAGAGACATAGAGAGACAGTGAGGGAAAGTGAGAAAGCAAGCGAAGAGGTCTGGGACTTGAACCGTGGTTGGCCATGTGGGAGTGTCCAGTGCCTCAACCACCATGCCACTTGCTGGTCCTGAAAATAACAGTGTTTAGTAAGCTAATAGTAATTTTTTAAAAGTACATAAAACTCAGTGCATTTACTAATGTATTTATTATTCAAATTTGGTTTCTAACCTGACGTGTATGTATATTATGATTAATTCACATATTGATACTATCTTTTTGACATTATATTTCTTATGTGTGAAAAAACAGTACTATGGTACATGATTTAGTGACGCAAGAGTCCTAAAACCAAATTTTTGTCTTACTTCTACACACCCCAATAACTAAAAGTTTTATTTCTTAAAGTTTGAGAATATTTAATAAAGTTACAGAATATATCCTATAATCATTTAAATTGGGGTTAGGAATTCATTTTTCTGAAAAGTCTAATTCTAGGAGAAAGTGAGGGACTGGGATGGGAGGGTTACTAGACGCTTACCCTTTGCCACCTGCTGCTCCTCCCCACACACACCATTTGGATTTAAATGTGCACATACATTAATTTTGCAATTGATATATACATATTTTTTGGCTATACGGCAGGGGTGCTCGCCAGAAAGACAGAGAGAGACAGAGAGACAGAAAGCGAGAAATCACCCCCAGCGGGGATGGCCACACCACAATCCCTTCTCCTCCATTCTCCTCTCAGGATCTTGGGCGTGCACGCACACGCGCCCGGCGTGAGTTTTAGCCACTGGGTTTGGGAGACTCGAACTGTGGCCGACTACATGGGAGTCCAGCGACATAGCCATTATGACGACTGCTGGTCCTGATACCCATTTGTTTTTAAAAGAATGAAGCACAGAAACATAAAAACACTACTGGAGAATGAGAATTAGGAAGAGATAGCTATGGAAAGCCTATTCAATGCAGTAGCAAATAGCATATTATTTAACACGTGGAATCATGGCTATTCACACAATACCACAACAAAATGCGAGCAACCCACAAGTCTTAGAAAATCAGCTCTTCTACATACGTTCACCGAACACTGGAGCTTTGCTTTTTAAGTACACGAAGGCTTTGCATGGGAATGACGTAGACTTTTTCATGGAATATCTGGATGTCTGAGAGCCCTAATCATGTCAAAGATTGCTGGAGTGGAACTGTCGATCAGAAGTAGATTCAGGGCCCAGTCACGTGTGGAATGCTAGTTCCCTCATCCTAACTGTGGCAGTGACCATTCTAAGCTTGTGCGTTGTCGTCTTACAGTTTACTTTTCTGTTTCCTTCTTTGTTCTCAGTAGTCACTTCTCCTTGACTAAGGCAAGGCTAACAGTCTAACAGTTCTCTCCCACCCTTTTAATTAACTACATGAAATCTATTAGTATCTTGGTCATTTAACAGGCTCAACAACTTCCCTTCTGCTTTTATTTCCACATAACATAATTTTTGAAAAAGAATTATTTATTTGATTTTATTACTATTTTTTCATTTGATGAGCGAGAAAAAGTGAAAAAGGAAGCCACCAGGTCCAGGACTTGAACTGTGGTCTACTATGTGGGAGTCTAGTGCCTTAACCATCGTGCCACCTGTTGGACACCAGATACTGCAAATTTGATTCCTAAGGGTGGAGAGACATTTCCGAGAGCGATGCTTTGGTTTGTACATGTTGTGACCATGTCCTAAACCGGTGTTGTCTACTATAGCTGCAACTAGCCTCGTGAGGCCACTGGTCCGCATGGTGGTCACACCCCCATTACCCTCTGAGGCTACTGCGACCAAGGCACTGATTTTTCTATTTAAGTTTAGTTCAATGCAATTCATATTTAAAAACTGGTAGTGGGCCAAGCTGCAGTGGCAGGGACTGCTAGGGTGCTGTCTTCCATAGGGTAGGACTACATGGGAGGCCTGGGTTCAACATACAGGCTGGAATGGTGGTGGGTGCCTGTAATTTCAGTGACTCATGAGGCTGATGCAGGAGAATTGGGAGCTCAAGGATGGCCTGGGTAGCAAGAGGCCCTACCTTTAAAAACAAAGGGGCCAGCAGGTAGCTTAGTGGTTAAGGCGCTGAACTCCCATGTGGCCAACCACAATTCAAGTCTCGGACCTGGTGGCTTGAAACTCATGCCAGACACTCATGAAATTCATGCTGTATGTGTGCGCTGAAAATCCCAAGAGGAGAGTGGAGGAGAAGGGATTGTGGCATGGCCATCACCCCTGGGGGGTGATTTCTTGCTTTCTGTCTCTGTCTTCCTGGGGAGCACATACACACACACACACACACACACACACATACACACACATACACGCCCTATAGCAAAAATATAAAAAATTAAAAAAACAAATGGACACTGGACTCACTTACTGGAAAACTTAACTATGGGTAGGACAACCAGGATCTCAAAAAAAAATCTCCTTTTCTACTATACATTTTATGAAATCTAAATGATCAAATATTTCTGATAAAAATAGGGCATTCAAATTAAGATCCACTGTAAGTTTAAAACACTGAATGGATTTTGAAGACTTAGCAAAAAAGAATGTAAAATATCTTATTAGTAATTTTTAAAACATGGATTACATGTTGTATCATTTATATATAGATATATATACATATACACACATATGTACATCTATGTATATATACATATATACACAGACACACACGTATAGACAGATAGATATAGAGATAAGTATTTTAAAGTTTACTGATAGAAAGTTTACTGAGAGAAAAAGAGAAGGAGGTATCCCCAACACTTCACACCTCAATCCACTCACTGTGTGAGCTGCCTGGGACCCCAGGCACAAGTACACCAGTGTGCTCAAGGAGGTCCTGGGAACTGAACCCGAGACCCTTCCCATGTGGGTCTAAATGCATTCCCACTGTGCTACTAGCTGGCCCCTATTTTTGATATAGTAAGTTAAAAGATATGATTGAAAATTTAATTTTACCTGTTTCTTTTCACTGCTTTAAAATGTGACAGGTAGAACATTTAACAGTGCCTATGTGACTTGCATTTTATTTCTGTTGGACAGAACAGACTTCAGGTCCCTTGAAATGTTTGTTCCCGGATTCTCCCCTGCGTCCTGACAAGGGATGTGGCAGCTAACTGAGCCTGAGGTCGGGGAGCAGCATCGCGTTCCGCGTGAGCAGTGCATGCACCGAGGCTGTTAAAGTCCAGAATGCTGGAGAGTGCCCAACTCAAACTGTCCGCCGAGGTCACAGAAACTCGACACTGTGCTCCCAGCCCAGCAGCTCCTCACAGCAAGACGCTTACCCTCCCCGGGACCCAGCACCGGCCTGTGTAGGACGGGTGCTCAGCGATACTCAATGCTCGGGGAATTGATTTTATTTTATCAGAGACAAGAGAAGACTAGGAGTGAAAACAAAAGCTCACTGGTGCTATCAATGAAGAGTACAGAGAAAAAGGAAGTTTTACTGCTATTACTGAAATTAGGGATAAAAATTTCCCATATACGATGTAGGAGAAAAGAGGTAAATAAGGAGTAAACACTCTATTTTTTTTTTAATTTAAACTTTTTTAAAATTTAACTTTATTATTATTATTATTTTTTTTTTGGAGAAGTTTTTGCCATAGGGCGTGTGTAACTCACCAGAAAGAGACAGAGAGACAGAAAGTAAGAAATCACCCCCCAGGGGGGATGGCCACACC
>NW_006206760.1:3184861-3201207 GCF_000334495.1 Tupaia belangeri chinensis
TTTATTTATTTATTTATTTATTTATTTATTTATTTTATTTTAATTTGACCTGAGAGAGAGAGAGACAGCGAGAGAGAGCGAGCAAGAGCACACTGCCAGGGCCAGGACTCAAACTGCAATCAGCCATGTGGGAGTCCAGCACCCTTAACCACAATGCCACTTGCTGGCCTAAGCACCCTTTTTTATAAATTGTTTTAAAGAATTATTTGAGTTAATTTTATTCATCATTATTATTTTTTCATTTGACCAGAGAGAGACAGAGAGAGAGGGAAAGTGAGAAAGCAAGCTGCCAGGTCTGGGACTTGAACTGCAGTTGGCCATGCGGAAATCCAGTGCCTTAACCACCGAACCACCTGCCAGCCCAGGAGTGAGCACTCTTATCCTTGGATGCTCAGGCAGCTGGTATAGAATGGATAATGGTTTGTTCCTATTTTGCAATTTGGTCTCAGTGGGTGGTCTTAGCTGGATGGTGCCCAGAGTTCACAGGCTGGGAATTGGTTGTACCATAAGGTGTTTAGTGAAAACAGTGTTCCCATGGTGTCCCAGGATGGGGCCTTTTGATGTGATACTATTATTATTATTATTATTATTATTATTATTATTGTCTGGTGTGTATAAGGAAAGAAAATGAAGTCAGCAAAGCTTTTATGGAGAGAAATAGAGAAACTCCTGGACCGCCACCCTGCTCTAGACCCTGCCTGCTACCATGTTACTGCGGAGAAGTTGGCCCCAGATTTTAGACTTCCAAACCATGAGCTGAATAAACTTCTTTTTCTCTTCTTTTTCTTTTTAGGTTTTTGCCACAGGATGTGTGTGCTTGCCAGAGAGAGAGTGAGAAATCATCCCCCAGAGGAGATGGCCACACCATGATCCCTTCTCCATTCATATAGGATTTTGGGCACTCACACACATGCCCGGTGCGATTTCCAAGCTGCTGGGTCCAGGACTCGAACTGTGGTTGATCATATGGGAATACAGTCCCTTAACCTCCATGCCACCTGCTGGTCCCAACATCTATTTCTTAATCCATCACCTAGGTTCAGTTATTTCTACTAGAGACACAATAAGGGACTAAGATGACCCCAAGGTTGCTACAGACTTTGAGACAGCATTTCTAATTCAACTACACATTGGAAAGATGAAGCATTTTACTTAGCATTTGAATGGACCCGACTAGGAAGTCCAGGGAACACAAATTGCACCAGCTGCAACCCACGCCATACCTGTTTCCAGGGGGGGCACACAGTTCTGCATAATACTTGATTTTGGGCTCTGTCCCACTGGTCCGCATGGTGGCCACACCCCCGTTAGCAAAGGTAAAGGTGATCATCTGGCTGCTTCTACTTGTAGGAAGTATCTAAAAATAAATTAATTGATGCATGTTATAAATTTAAATAGCTACCATTTACTATTTTAGCCTTTGCACAAGCATGAAAATAATGCCCAACAGATACATGGGTTAGAAAAAGATAATATGTCTAAGAATATCCGAAAATGTATTCTATGTGAATGAAATATGAAAAAAGCAGTAATTTCTGAAAATGTGGTATATATGCGTAATAGAATACTATACAGCCGTTAAAAAGAAGGAAATCTTATCATTTATGACAACTAGATGAACTGAAAGGAAGATATTATGTTAAGTGAAATAAACCCGGCTCAGAATGACAAATACCACATTGGTATTACTTAATATGTGGGATCTAAAAATATTGAACTCAGAAGTAGAGAGGAGAATGGTAGTTACCAGGGGCTGATGGGGAGGAGGAATTGGGAGAATGTTGGGCAAAGGGTACAAAATTTCAGTTAGGCAGGAGTGAAGTAGTTAACTGTATAAATGGTACCTACAGTGAGTATTGGACACATGAACTGCTGAGAGTAGATGTTAAGTGTTCTCACCACAAGCAAGCATGTGAGATACTGCATGTTAACGAGCTTGATTTTGCCATTACTGTGTGTATAAGTAAATTAATTTTAAAAAGAAAATTAACTTTGTGTACTAGCTTTTTACCTCTTCTACTAAAGTTACTAAAATGATCATTAAAATAAAAATATATCATTTCACAAGAAATTGATCTAAATAGATTATTAATGTACTACCAGAAAAAAAAATATCTCTAAACCAACATGAAAAAGATTAATTAAGGAGGTTTTTTTTTTTTTTTTTTTTAATTTTAGGCTTCTGGCTTGTGTGTACTTGATAGCTCACAAAACACCAGTAAAATTCCAGAAGAATTTAAAAACACACCAAGGGGTGGGCCAGTAGGTGGCATAGTGGTTAAAGCACTGGATTTCCACATGGCCAACCATGGTTTGAGTCCTGGACCTGGAGACTTGAAAATCACATTGGGTACATGTGCGTGCATGCCCAAAATCCTAAGAGGAAGATGGAGGAGAAGGGATTGTGGCATGGGAGATGACTTCTCACCCAGGGAGATGATTTCTCACTTTTCCTCTTCTCTGTCTCTCTCTGGTGAGCCCATGCACCCTACGGCAAAAACGAAAAACAAACAACAAAACACACCAAGTGGAAAGAGGCGGCAGTTGACAGGGTTGCCAAGTAGTTGTGCAAGTCAGCACAGGGACAGAGGAGCAGACCTGGGCTGCTGGGACACCAGAGAATGACAACTGAGGGCCTCCAGGAGACCCGGACGACAATCGAGTCAACGTGCTCTGCAGACCTGGCCAGGCTCGAAACAGGAGGTTCAGGTGCACAAAGGGCATTCTTATCCTCCTTCCTCCTACTCCTGCCATAGTTAGCAACATTCTTCTGCCATCTTTGGGTCACCAGTGAGGGTCCATATGGTGTGAGGAACGCAAATTGGTGACTTCCAGCTGGCAGGTCCCACACACTCAGAGAAGAGGGTATGAGCAGAAACCAGAAGTAGAAAGCAACGGTCGTTCTCCCAGGGCAGGACAGGGGCATCAGCACCTCCTGGAAACTTGTTGGAAATACAAGTTCTTGGCCTCCACTTCAGACCTACTTGCTCAGAAACTCCAGGGAGGGCTATAGCACTCAGTGTTCTAACTATCCTGTGCGACTAGATGCTCCTATGAGAACACTCACAGGGAGAAAGGGTAGACCAGAAGACCCCGATTCCACTAGCCATCACCAATGAGCTCTGACCCCAGATGGGGCTACATGCCCAAGTGTTAATTTCCTTCTGAGTTAAATGACAGTGTTGGCTTATGTGAGCAGTGAGAACCCCTTCTAGTTCTAGCCCATAATTTCAACTTCCCATCCATCCTACAACTTATTTATGATAATGTCTAAAATCAGCTTCAGGACATTATAATGAAACATGTTAATTTATTCAAAAGATTACAAAAGGTAAATAGGAAAGAAATCGGTTGATAAAAGTGAGCATTACTTACAGCTTTTTTATCAGGTTGGCTATCGTCATAGCCCGTTGTAAGATCTCTGATGGCAGAAATTTCAAATCTGCCACAAGTTTTTGGATAGTTCTTCTTCCCATCATAGTTTCTAAGGTTTTCAAATAATTTTTTAATGGTGCCTTGATCATGGCAGATAAAATACGAAGCTTTGGTAATATGGTAGCCATACCTGTCGAGACAAATACACTTTCATGTAAAGGAGAAGCCAGTAACTCTCCAAAGTATACACAGGACCAACCCATAGATTCTAAAACATCCTAAAACATTTGAAACAAACAACCATCACCAAGTTCAAAGGAAGAATTAGGCATTTAAAAAGAAGTCCACTCAACTATCCCCCGGGATTGTAAAATGACTACCTGCATTTCAGCATTTCTTTATAAATTAAAGCTTTCTTGGAGCACAGCCCCAACTGTTACTTTCTCTTTGGTCTCTGGCTATTTTTACAGTAGGTAGGAAGAATTAGTACTCACTACAAAGACTGAGTAAATGTGTTATGATGACATTCCATCAGTTGGGATGCTGAACACTTAAAATCACATTCTTCGGTCAGCCACCTTGTTAACCATTAGTGCAACTGTGAATGGTAATTTCTAGTAACTGGTTAAGTATACAACAACAAAAAAATGATCTCTTAGATCTTTTAAGAAGTAGAATTCATCGGGACCAGCAGATGATGTAATGGTTACGTCATTGGACCCCCACTTAGTCAACCGCAGTTTGAGTCTTGGACCCAGTGGCTTAAAACTCATGCTGGGAGTGTGTGCGTGCGTGCCCAAGATCCTGAGAGGAGAATGGAGGAGAAGGGATTACAGCATGGCTCTCCTCTCGGGGGGCTGATGTCTCCCTTTCTATCTCTCTGTCTTTGTGTCTCTGGAGAGAGCACGCACCCTATAGCAAAAATCTCTCTAAAAAAAGTAAAAAAATAAAATAAGAATTCATCACCAAAGTAAAGGAGTAGGGAGAATATTAGTATCTCATGCACAAGAGTAAACCCCTTCAAAGTATTGCTTCAATCACAGTCTGTAGACACTTACTCAACATAGATGGCCTTGAGCTGCTGAGACAAAGACAGGTTCTTGGTTGCCAGAAAGCTGGCCAACTCCGCGCAAATGACGGCCGCACTGACGCCATCTTTGTCCAGAACGAAAGGGCAGCACATATATCCTGCAGAGACACATGCCGGGCACACCCCCTTAGGAGCAGGTCGGTATACCACACTGGGTCACGCCACACGTCTGCATGCACCCTGGCTACTGCATGTCGGTGGTGGCACAGTACTGACTGTGTATGTGGTTCCCACTTACCACACATGTTTAAGAATTTAGACTTGTCAAGTCGTGCTGGGAAAAACCATGCTGTGGGTTGTGAACAGGTGCAGTGAGGAGGCCGGCAGGAGGTGTAGTGGTTAAGGCACTGGATTCCCACATGGCTGACTATGGTTCAAGTTCTGGACCTGCGGGCTTGCTTTCTCACTTTCCCTCTCTCTCTCTGTCTCTCTCTCTCTCTCTCTCTCTCTGTATCCTTCTCTCTCTGGTGAGCACATGTGCCTTATAGCAAATTTTAAAAAAGAATAATACCAAAAGCAAAGTAGACCATGTGTTCCCATTTTACTGTTGATCTAAACCCAAATCCAAACTTTTTTTTCCTAAGATATTTACATTTTATAAATTAACTAACTTTTACTCAAGTATTTATATTTTATAAGTTAACAAATTCTATGACCCCCCCCCCATCACCTCATCACTTCTTACCAATGGCTTCTTCAAATGCAAACAAGACCGTCTTTCCCTGGTCTATTAGTTGTTTGGCTCTGTTTCCCATCCACTTAAAGCCAGTTAATGTTTCCTAAAAAGATGATCCAAAAGAGAAATAAAGGCCTTCGATCTCCTACAGAGCCAAACGAAAGGAAAAGGAGCAAATCCCACATCCACCTCACCTCAAAATGGAAGCCTTCCTTTAAGGCGATGGCCCGCAAGATTTTGGAAGACACCGTGCTGGCCAGCATGTAGGCGTCTTTGAGGGCACTGCGGTCTTGGTTCTTCTCTTTCCATGAAGTAAAGAGCCACCAGCCCAAGAGGGCCCCCAACTCATTGCCTGAAAACACTCTCCATTCACCACTGAGAGAAAAAAATGAACAAACAAAAAAAATTTACTTCATGATCTTATGGAAGATGCTAGAAGCCCCTGGGACAGGCAGATGAGGATCAAAGAAGGCTCTGGAAGACGGGCCTTATTATCCACCATCTTTAAACAACTGGGCAGAAACGGAACTGCCACTTCATGAACGTTTGGGCAGCTGTCGTACCTTAGTCAGCTGGCCTAGACAAACATGCCGTCCTTGAAGATTGCCCTAAGTAAATACATCAGGGACAATACACAATGCTTTTACCTTAACCATTAGCAGAAATAGGTCAGCAAGGTCGCCCCTGATCATAAGGTAACTTTATGTGTCTTGATTTTGGGAACGGTTAGTACTTCAGATTCAGCAAGGGTGGTGGCTGAGTATCCCTTACGATAAAAGCTCAGTCCTAAAACTGTCAGAACCCAGAGGACAGAGGGGACTGACTACGTGTATGCTCCTCTCTGTAGTCCAGGTGGCTACAAACAAATCTCGCGTATCATCGTATCTCACCTTAGTTTAACTTTCTAAACACTGAGCGAGAATTGAACCGACTTCATCTTTACCTGAATCCCTTGCCTTCAGCAGACTATCCTTAAACCATCACACGCCATTTCATACTCAACATTGGACTCTCCCTGCCCTTGAGCTTTCCCCTTTGAAACTTCACTTTTTTATAAATCTGTCTTTACAAAAGCTGTGCTGAAACCCAGAGGTGTTCCTCTTGGTGTGTCCATCCAATTTCAAAATTTCCTGTCCGACCTCAACGGAACAGCTCCTTACCAGAGCCTTCAGCAAATACTGAACTGCAGGGAGCACCAAGCAGAGTATTGCTAGGTACCTTCTTTAGGTACTGAACCATTGTAAGAAAATCGAGTATTAAAAGAGGGAAGGAGGATCGCAAACAGCAATTTCAATTCCAAATTCATCGTGGATTGATTTACTCTGCATTCTATCTGCCAATCATGTCAACCACCCCCTCTGCTACCCACAGATCAGCATCTTCCTATGTTAGAGAGGTCCCCCCAAAGGGTCAGTGAGATAGTCGTTTGCAAAATAAATGCGAAATGTTTCTAAATAAACCCAGTTTCCCTGGGAACATTTTAGGGCGAAGATGCTGTCCTTTATATTATTTCGTTGTATAGGCAGTCAAAACTCACTTTACCTGTCTTGTTTTTCAGCCACAGCAAGTCTATCGGCATCTGGGTCATTGGCTAAAACAATTTTGGCCTTGGTCTTGTCAGCCAGGGCAAAAGATAAAGTCTGAAAAAGAGAATGAAAAGAAACGATTACTTAAACCACAAGCTGAGCAAACTGCAGTCTTTAAAACAGTCCACTTATCATGAACTAAAAGAGGACTTGCCCCAAACTAAGACTGGATTTTACTTCTGGAGCTGGCCGAGGCTGGCCTCACGTGACCCCCCAGTGGACCAGTAGGTGTGTGGCTTAGCTGCTATTTCTAGGCCCTGCCTGACATCAACCTCACACACCAACTCAAATCAACCAACTCTGGGGGCCAGCAGGTGGCGTGGTGGTTAAGGCGCTGGAATTCCCACATGCTCGACTGTGGTTTGAGTTCTGGACCTGGTGGCTTGCTTTCTCACTCTCCTTCTCTCTCTCTTTCTCTGGCAAAACTCATGTGAAAAATAATTAAATAAATAATTATTTTTAAAAAATCAACTCTAAAAATGTTTTAGAACCATGATTTAAACAACACGTTCTTCATTTCAGGAAAATGATGATTAAGTAATAGAAATTATAATGTAATAGACCTCCATTTAGTTTCTTTTTGGCATTAAGGAAGCACAGTAAATTAAATGTAATCAACTTTAATGTAAAACACCATATAGATCTCAGCCCTCACATCCTGACGATGATATGTCAAATTGAAAGTTCCTGTAAGAAATGAAAGACTAGGACCAGCAGGTGGCACAGTGGTTAAGACACTGGACTCCCACTTGGCCGACTGTGGTTCAAACCTGATGGCTCGAAACTCATGTCAGGCGCATGTGCGTGCATCGCCAAAATCGCAGGAAGGAAACAGAGGAGAAATTGTGGCATGGCCATTACCTGGGGAGTGACTTCTCACTTTCCCTCACAACTTCTCGCTCTCTCTCTGGTGAGTGTGTGCACCCTATGGCAGAAAGGAAGGAAGGAAGGGAAGAAGGAAGGGGGAAGGGGAGGGAAGGGGAGGGGAAGGAAGGGAAGGAAAGAAAAAAAGAAAAGAAAGGAAAGACTGAGGCTAGCAGTTGGCATGGTGGCTAAGGTACCTGGATTTCTATATGGCTGACCACAGTTTAAGTCTTGAAAATCATGCTGGGCACTTGTGTGTGTGTGTGTGTGTGTGCGCCCAAAGATCCCAAAGGGATGGATGAAAAAGGGATTTTGGCATGGCCATCCTCCTGGAGGGTAATTTCTCCCTTTCACTCTCTGTCTCTCTTTGGCAAGTGCATGCATCCTATGGCAAAAATCTAGAAATAAAATAATAAGAAAAAATGAAAGACTAATACATATATTTCCAGTGATGAAATGATTTTTTCTTCAGCACAATGAAAGCACAAAAAATAATAAGTAAGAAAAAAGGAAAGACTAATACGTATATTTCCAGTGATGAAATGATGTTTTCTTCAGCACAATGAAAGCACAAAAAATATGTTGTCTGGCAGTAAGGATTTTTTTTAATGAATTAATTTATTTTAATTTGACCAGAGAGGTACAGAATGAGAAAGAGTAAGAGATATGGAAAGTCAGAAAGCAAGCCACCAGGTCCAGGACTTGAACCGCGTTTGGCCACGAGGGCGTCCAGCACCCTTAGTCACCATGCCACCTGCCGGCCCCTGGCAGTAAGGACATTGAAGGTGGGTTTTATAATGTAAGAAAACAATGAGGTTACCAAGACACCTTTACCCTCTTCGGGGTTCGGGTACTTCACTGTTGGAAACTCAGGATCTGGATCTTTCTGCTCAGGAACAGCATCAGGAGGAACAAGGTCGAAAGCCTTGAAAGCCGACTGCACAAAGTGATGGCCCACCCCGTGGACAGAGGTGTGCACGAACTTCACTGTGGTCTCCCTGTTCACGCTCCTGCAATCAGACACACCATGGGGAGCACGAAATAAGACAGGCTTGCAAAAGAACAGGAGCCAGCAGATGGCACAGCGGTTACGTTGCTGGACTAACACACGGCCGACCGCAGTTCAAGTACTGGACCTGGTGCTTGAAAATCGCACTGGGCACGTGTGTGTGCATGCCCAAGATCCCAGGAGAATGGAGAAGGGATTGCGGCATGGCCTCTCATTGTCTCTATCTGTCTCTCTCTCTCTTTCTCTGGAGAGTGCATGCGCCCTAAGGAAAAACCTCTAAAAAAAAAAAGAATGTAAGAAATCAATGTAATGAGAATGTATATGACAACCTAACATCTTTCTAATTCCATTTATAAAAGAAACAAAAGGTGCCATGGTGGTGAAGGTGCTGGACTCCCACATGACTTACTGTGGTTCGAGTCTCGGACCTGGCAGCTTGCTTTCTCTAACTCTCTCTCTGTTTTGCTCTGGTCAAAGTGAAGAAGAAGAAATAAAATAAAATAAAATAAATCTTAAAAAAATAAAAACACTTAAACTTACCCACTTGTTCTCAAATATGTACGTGTGTGTGTATACAGTTATCCCTCCGTGTCTGTGAGGGATTGGTTCCAGGACGCCCATGGACATCGGAATCAATGTATACAACCTTTACAAAATAGTGGAGTACATGCATAGCGTCTACGCATATTCTTCTCCATACTTCAAATCCTCTGAGATTATTCATTTATTTACTCACTTTGCTATAAGGTGTGTGTGCTTTCCGGAGATAGGTAGACACAGGGAGAGAGGGAAGATGAGAAAGTGTCGCCGACAGGAGGGATGGCCACTGCGCAATCCCTTCTCCTCCATCGCCCTTTCAGGATTTTGGGCATGCACACACACATACCTGGTGTGTTTTTCAAGTCACTGGGTCCAGGACTCAAACTGTGCAGTTGGTCATGGGGATATAGTGCCTTCATATCCATGCCACCTGCTGGCCCCCAGGAATATTTGGTTAATGTACAGACACACACACCCCTACACACATATATGAGTCTATAACAGGCCGGCAAATTGTGGTGCTAGGCTAGCCAGCTGCTTTGTTAATAAAGCATTCTAGACGGACCAGCTGATGGTGTAATGGTTACGTCACTGGACTCCCACGTAGTCCACTGTGGCTCGAGTCTCAGACTCGGTGACTTAAAATCACACTGGGTATGTGTGTGCATTCCCAAAATCCCGAGAGGAGAATGAAGGAGAGCGGATTGCAGCATGGCCACCCCTCCTAGGGGTGATTTCTCGTTTTCTTTCTCTCTCTGTCTCTCCAACAAGCACATGCACCTTACTGTAAAAATCTCTCCCCCCCCCAAAAAAAGGCATTCTAGAATACAGTGAGCGTGGACTCCCCATGACAGGTCTGAGGCTGCTTTTGTATCACTGCATCTGCACAGAGATGTTTAGAGTCTGTGTGGCTTGCAAAGCCAAAACGATTTATTATCTGTCTCTTTAAGGAAAGTGTGTCGGGGCCAGCAGGAGGCATAGTGGTTAAGAAGCTAGACTCCTACATGGCTAACCACAGTTAGAGTCCCAGATCTGGTGGGACTCTTGAAAATTACATCAGGCATATGTGCATGCATGCCCAAAGTCCCAAGGAAGAGAGTGGAGGAGAAGTGATGACAGTGTGGCCATCCCTCTTGGGGGTGATTTCTCACTTTCCCTCTCACTGTTTCTCTGTCTCTCTGGCAAGTGCACACATCCTACAACAAAAACCTTAAAGAAAAAAAAAAGTGTGCTAACGTCTCTTTAATCGATAGCCTCTAAAATCAGATTTATATATAGAATCCACGTCAGTTAAGCAGAAGGAGTTCATGAAAATGGCTGGAATGTGGCTGGATGGCATTCACTACTTACCTATGAAAGCAGTACTTCCTCAGGTCGTTGAAGTAGTCGTTGCTGACGGAGGCACTCGGGTCATGGAGAAGAGGACTGCCGTCAATGAGGGAGTCATCCCACGCTTGAGGCCATGGCTCCAGGTTCTCCTCAATAGCTCGAGAAATCCCTTTATCGTGAGGAGAGATGATCTGAGCCCCGTTCTCCCAGTAGACCTGGAGACCCAGAACACCCGCAGAAGGGTTGGGGGTCAGGTAAAGGCAGCGCCATCACCTCTGCCCCCTAGCGGTAAAGGTACAGGAGTCCCACAGGAGGACGCACATGTCGAGAAAAGCCAAAACGGGGAACCAGCAGTTAGCGTAATGGCTATGTCGCTGGCATCCCACGTAGTTGACTGCAGTTCGCGTCCCGGACCCCGGGGCTTAAAACTCATGCCGGGTGTGTGTGCGTGCGTGCCCAAGATCCCGAGAGGAGAATGGAGGAGAAGGGATTGCGGCGTGACCATCTCCTCTGGGGGGTGATTTCTTGCTTTCTGTTTCTGTGTCTCTGTCTGTCTGGCAAGCGCACGTGCCCTATAGCGAAAACCTCTAAAAAAAAAAAAGTGAGAAAAAAAGAAAAGAAAAGCCAAAACGCACCTTGTAGCCGTTATCCTGCTTCGGATTGTGGGAGGCGGTTATCATGATCCCAGCACAGAGCTTCATACGCAACACGGTGTAGGGCTGTGGTGGGCAGGACACCATCAGTTTTTACCAACACTTAGGTAAACATAGCAGGTCTGTGGTATATGGCCTATATCAGCTTGTTCCTTTTTAAGAAACAAAATGAAAGGGACCAGCAGATGGCATCATGTCTACGTCGCTGGATTCCCATGTAGTCGACCACGGTTCAAGTCCCAGACCCAGTGGCTTAAACTCATGCCGGGTGTGTGTGCGTGCGTGCCCAAGATCCTGAGAGGAGAATGGAGGAGAAGGGATTGCAGGGTGGCCATCTCCCTGGGGGGTTGATTTCTTGCTGTCTGTCGGTCTGTCTGTCTCTGTCTTTCTGGCGAGTGCATGGGCCCTATAGCGAAAAAAAGAAAAAGAAACAAAATGCATAAATACCAAAACGAGCCATCCGACATCTCTGTGCACACCCAAGCAATCTACCCTCCATTACCCTGAACTGACCGGCTGCTACGGAAGGGGAGGCATTTCCCTAGGGCCTTCTCCTTCCACCCTGTCTTTGGTAGAGCTAGAAAACTCTTCAAACAGAAAGGAGGTCTGAACCTCCATTCGACAACATACAGGCTCGCCAGAGATGAGAGAGACAGAGAGATACAGAGAGAGAAAATGAGAAATCACCCTCCAGGAGGGGATGGCTATGCTGCAATCCCTTCCCCCTTCTCCTCTCAGGATTTAGGGCATGCACGCACACACAGTCAGCATGATGTTCAAACTGCCGGATCTGGGACTTAAACCAGGGTTGGCCGTGTGGGAGTCCAGCACCTTAATTACCACACCACCTATCGGCCCCTCTGCGTCACATTCTTTTAGGGCTTCTGCCAGGACAGAAGCTTGTGAACTCAGTTTACTTTTTCAACCGCTTCCCCTTCTCCTCCTTTTCCTCATTTCGTTTTAAAGAAAAGGTAGGGGGAAAAGTTGAGCAAACCAAGTACTTTCAACAAGGTGGCTCATTGACCTCTCATGCCAGGGTCAAAGACTCTTCCCTTGTGCTCTAACTCAGTGCCTCTCTCTGCAAGGCTACTTCCCAAAATGGGGAGAGGGCTGAAGGACTCCCCCTGCGGCTACAAGTGAGATTTACTGCACACGGGCAACCTGGGATTTGAACCATCTGCTCTTCTCTCCACCAAGAATCACTGCAGTCATCTGTCCCCTTGGAAGTCACATCCCTCAGGCATCCCAGGGCAAAGAAAAGGGGAGAAGCACTTCAGTAGGAAAATGATTATGAGACACTCTCTTTGTCTCTCTCTGGTGAGTGTATATGACCTATGACAAAAACCTTAAAAAAGGGACTCGCATATGGCACTGGACTCCCACGTAGTTGACTACGGTTTGAGTCCTGGACCCGGCAGCTTCAAACTCATGCCAGGCGTATGTACATGCATGTCCAAAATCCTGAGAGGAGGCTGGAAGAGAAGGAGCTGTGGCATGGCCATTCCCCCTGAGGGTGTTTGTGTGTGTGATTTCTCGCTTTCCATCTCTCTTGTCTCTCTCTGTCTCTTAGGTGAGTGCACGTGCCCTATAGTAAAAACCTCTCTTAAAAAAAAACAAAAACAAAGTTGAATGCCGGAGGAATATTTTAAGATATTATAGATATTATAGGAGGAAAGGGAGAATGCTCCATAAAACACCAATGAGTGCCTTTAGTTACTGAAAACCCAGAATCCCAACAGCACCAAAGAATGTAAAATTCAGCCGCGTCCCATCCCTGATCTCATGACAGGAAATTAGAAAAGGAAATGACTGGGGCCAGCAGATGTCATGGTGGTTAAGGGTGCTGGACTCACACATGGTTGTCAGTGGTTCGAGTCACAGACCTGGTGACTTAACTTTCTCACTTTCCCTCTCTCTCTCTCACTCTGTCTCTCTCTGGTCAAATTAAAATAAATAAATAAAAAATAAAGTTAAATAAAGTAATTCTTTAAAAAAAGAAAAAAGGAGGGACCAGCAGGTGGCGTAGTAGTTAAGGCACTGGACTCTACCACATAGCTGACCACGGTTCACATCCTGGACCTGGCGGCTTGCTTTCTCACTCTCTCTCTCTCTCTCTCTCTCTCTCTCTCTGGTTAAATTAAAATACACGAATAAATAAAATTAAATAAATAATTTATAAAAGAAAAAAGGAAATGATTACTTACCACGAAGGGGGTTGGGGTTATACCAGAAAAGAGATACACGGGAATCCCCTGAGTGATCAGCGCAGTTGCAGCGAGTCGGGCAAACCTGGGAATGCAGAGTGACAGGGACGAGAACAAGAGAGGTGCTGTCAGGCCTTTGGGTCTGTACGCAAGGTCCACAAATCTCAAAAGGAATACTCAAGAAGGGGTTGTGGCATGGCTCTCCCCCATGGTGGGGGGCTAGCTCACTTTTATTTTTTTTAAGGTTTTTGCCATAGGTCACATGTGCTCGGTGGAGAGAAAGAGATGGTGAGAGGCAACATGAGAAATCACCCCTGGGGCGGAAGGCCACGCCACAGTCCCTTCTCCTTCATTCTCCTCCTAAGTTTTCAGGCATGCACGTACATGTGCCTGGTATGATTTTCAGCCTTCCGGGTCTGGAACTCAAACCATGGTTAGCCATACGGGAGTCCAGTGCCTTAACCACCTCGCCACCTACGAGCCTCTCACTTTCTCTCTCTGTTTCTGTCTCTCTCTCTGGGGAGTGCATGTGTCCCCTGGCAAAAATTAAAAGAAAAAAGAATAGGGAGGGGATCTGACTCTGTGGCACAGGGGATAATGTGCCGTTTGAGAGAAGCCGCCTCCCCCATGGTGACCGTGGTATGAATCCCCGGCTCAGCCTGAAACACATCAGGCAGGTGTCAGCGCCAGAACTTAAGATCCAATGGACTGGAGGGAGCGGATCATGGCGTGACCAGACCCTGTAGGGGTGCTTATCTCTCCTTCTCTCTCCCTCTCTCTCTCTTCGCATGTGTAAATACTCTTTTTTTTTTTTTTTGAGAGGTTTTTGTTATAGGGAGCATGCGCTCCTGAGACAGACAGCCACAGAGAAACAGAAAGTGAGAAATCACCCTTGGGGTGGGAGTAGGCCACGCTACAATCCCTTCTCCTCCATTCTCCTCTCGGGATCTTGGGCACGCATGCACACACGCCTAGCGTGAGTTTAAGCCACTGGGTCCAGGACTCAAGCTGCGGTCGACTACATGGGAGTGCAGCAACATAGCCATTACATCATCTGCTGGTCCCTAAATACTCTTTCATAAATAAAGAGGAAAGGAGAAGGAGGCTGAGGGGAATGAGCTAACTCCTTTGCATCCAAAAGAATGGGAAGTGGGTAATGAGGCTTCTGAATAGTGAAAGAAAAAGATGACACAAAAGGAAGTAAAAGGGAGAAATAGCGATACTTGAAAAAACTGCTTTTAGGAGCCAACGGATCGTGTGGCGGCTGAGGGGCTGGACTCCCACATGGCTGCCCGCAGTGTAGCGTGAGTCTGGACCTGGTGGCTTGCTTTCTCACTTTCCCTCTCTCACTCTGTCCCTGGTGAGTGCACACACACCCTATAGCAAATATAAAATCGCAATTAATAGTGATACATCAAATGAAACAGTTCTTTTTAAAAGGGCTTCCACTGAGTAGCTATCACATTTGAAATGGCCTACATAGTTGTCTTTCTTCATTTAAATGTAAAACCAGAATCTTTTAAAGTTGCAAACAGAATGTAGCCATCTTTTCTTGAGTTGAGCAATGGAGCTAAGGAGTGTATTTAAAGTCCGTCTATTGAAAACAGTGGGCGAAAGTGACTGAGGAATGAACAACATAAGCAGTCGTTTCCTGAAATGTGCGAGTACCTTTTGCTGCTGCCTCCACTGGTGGGATGTGCGCGTGCGTCATAGCTGATCACGACGCCCCTCTGCTTCAGGTCACTGAACTGCTCTTCCAGGTATCTGCAAAACCCCTGCAAACACCCATGGATTACAATATTTATATGGGGACCAGCAGTAACTTCACATCAACCTAAAACACAGGCTGGAATTCGAATTTCAGTGTGGCAAGGCCCTGTTGGAGGATGCCTGTCTCCCCTGCCCCATCCCTTGCTCATGAAAAAACAAACAAACAAACAGAACAACTCAGGACCATGAGATGGCGTAACGGTTACGTCTCTGGACTTGCACACAGTTGACCATGGTTCAAGTCCCAGACCCGGTGGCTTCAAACTCACGCCGAGTGTGTGTATGTATGTGCGTGCCCAAAATTCCGAGAGGAGAATGGAGGAGAAAGGATTGTATCATGGTCATCCTCCCTGCAGGGGGTGATTTCTCCCTTTCCATCTCTCTGTCTCCCTCTGTCTCTCTAGCAAGTGCATATGCCCTGTAGTAAAAAAAAAAGCCCTCAAAAAAAAAAAAAAAAAAGACTGAAGTTTGAAAAGAAAAAAAAAAAAGGTTCATGACGGAATCTGTCAGTTTTAGCCATTATATCTCCCCTGTCTGATCATAACAGGAACAGAGCAAATCTGTTAAATGAGTGAATGAATGGTTGTGAGAATTTTGATTCAGGTTTGATCCAGGTACTTCTTCACCTAACTGCCTTAGGGAATAAATGCGGATAATTCCCCATGTCTAGCCAATCCCAAAGACGAGATCATAATTAAAACAAATCAGGACTATCAAGTACAAAAGGAGCCAGCGGATACATTAGAGTAATGGAGAATTATAGAACGGAGGTACCTGGGTGGTCTGGATGATGGTCAAGTCGTTCATGTGAGAAATTCCTGCCCCCATGGCAGCGCGGAGGCCGGCTGTCCCGAACTCCATGCGGGCCCCGAAACATTTCTGTAACTCTTCTTTATTACCTTCCGCTACGAGCCGTTTCACCGTCTCCGACGTGAGCGGATTCTGCAAAACAGAAATGGAAAACATATAGTAGATGAAGCAGGTCAATAAGAAAATGAAAAACCCCTACAGTGACTCCAACCTGTAGGAAAAAAAAAAATACACATACAGGCTCTTTATTTTTGATGCTTTTGAAATCTGAAATGTGAAGTCAGTTAGTATGACAAAATAATGCATTGTTTTCTTTTCTATCAAGGTGAGCGCTTCTGAAGAAATGGAATAAACGGAGATTTGACCACAGATGAGATCCCCCCATTCCACCTACCAATTCTACATGATTGGACAGATTACTGTTTTTTTTTTTTTTTTTT
>NW_006206760.1:3201410-3208557 GCF_000334495.1 Tupaia belangeri chinensis
GACTCAAACCGTGGTCAACTACATGGGAGTCTAGCAACGTAGCCATTAACGCCATCTGCTGGTCCCCTGAACAGATTATTTTAAAAAGTCTTAGTTCCCTGTTTATAAAATGGGAATGATCTAGAATCATCCTACCACAGTTTGTAAGGAATTAAGGTGGTTTACATTAAATAGATAGAAAACATCTTTCTCTTTTCAGCATGTATTTGCAATTAAATGCCTATTTTCTTCCCCTCATCCTCAGATTTTCCTAGAAAGTGATAGATGATACAATTTAAATCAAAACTTGATTTTTGCAGCATGTTCTAGTCTGTAGAAAGTGTTCATCTCCTTAATCAAATTGAATCTTGCTACAGCCCCAAGAGGGAGGTAAACAACAAAAAGCCCATTTGACAGGGGCCAACAAGTGGCATGGTGGTCAAGGTGCTGGACTCCCACATGGCCAAGTGCAGTTCGAGTCCTGGACCTGGTAGCTTGTTTTCTCACTTTCCTTCTCTCTTTGATGAGGGTATGTGCCCTATAGCAAACTTCAAAATAATAATAATAAATAAAATGAAATAAATCGTTCTTCTGTTAAGAGCCCATTTTGCAGATAAGGAGGCCTTGGAGACTTGAGCGGTGTAAAGTGCATGCCAAGCATGAACCTGGTGCCTCTTCTATTATACCAACTGCTTCAAGTGACACCAACAGGAATCACTTAAGTTCAATATATGTTGTCCTATTTTCTTTGTACAACAGCTGCAGAAAGTATGAAGATGGAGAAAATAATGACAATCACATTCATTTCAAGTCCACGTTTTCAATGAAAAGTACAGGAAGCAGGCAGTGTGACTGAGCAGTCTAAGGCACTAGATTATGGCTCCAGTCTCTTTGGGGGCGTGAGTTCGAATCCCACCACTGCCAAAAGTTCTTTGGGGTCAGAGGTGGCATGGTGGTTAAGGGTATTGGACTCCCATGTGGCCGACTGTAGTTTGAGTCCTGGACCTGGTGGCTTGCTGTCTCACTTTCCTTCTCTCTCTCTCACTTTGTCCCTCTCTGGTCAAATGAAAATAAATAAATAAATACACAAGTTAAATAAAATAATTCTTTTTTTTAAAGTGCAGGAAAACAACAGAGTAAGTAGTACCAAGTACTTACTGTAAGTACCACAAAGTATTCCTGTCTTACAGTCGCCATCCACTTAGAGGAACACTCAGTAAAGACGTGACCACATAATTCCACTTTGAAAAGCGTGTAGAATAAAACCTCGGCTTTTAGGGACTGGCAGTTGGCATAATTAAACCTCGGCTTTCTGGAAGTAAGCCCACATTTCCAGATTGTTCCAAAATCAACAGGAATCAAGTAAAACCCCACTTTTTTCCTCATTAAAAACAATAGCTACTGATCATAGAGTATAGTCTTAGCCTTCAGATTGTCAGGGTGCCCCAAGGAAGAGCTCATTTGATACACAGAAGAGGTGCAATAAAGATTTGTGGGATGGGGGCCAGCAGGTGGTGTGGTGGTTAAAGGCACTAAACTCCCACATGGTCAACTGCGGTTCAAGTCCCGGTCCCAGTGGCTTGCTCTCTTACCCTCTCTGTCTCTCTCTGGTCAAATAAAAAATAATGATAATAAATAAACAAATAATTAAAAAACAAAGAAAGATTTGTGGCATGAATGAGAAAACAGACTTCACAGTCACACCCACTGTCCAGAGACACTGATTCATTCATAATGTGGATATGGAAACTCCTCATGGGCTTCTGGACTGTCCTGGGCCAGTTATGAAAGACCAAGGACTCCGAAAGAAACCAAGGACGTAAACCCGACAGGGCAGCAGAGATGGCGTGACCAAAAGTGACAGCACAGGAAAGAACAGGGATGAAGGCGCAGATCGGAGGGCACTGGCCAGGGGCCTCGGCAGCCTTGGGGGTCAGATACTGGGAGCTGTGCTTTTAGCTGGAAGGAGGGTCATCAGAGGACGCTGGGCCCCTTTCCAGGTTGGTGCCTGTCTCAAGCCAAAGAAGAAACAGGGAGGAAAGTGCAAGATGAGTAGGAAAAGAAAATGCTCTTTTTTTTTTAAAAAAGGACAACACCCTCCCCCATTCCCAGGAAGGTACTCTCTGTAGGCACATATACATGCAACCTGCTCTAGAAGTCACGTTGGTTTTTTTTTTTTTTTTTTTTTTTTTAGAAAAGATTTTTGTTATAGAGTGCATGTGTTTGCCAGAGAGACTGAGAGAGACAGAAAGCAAAAAATCATCCCTGGGGGGATGGCAACATCGCAACTCCTTCTCTGGATCTTGGGTATGCACACGTACCCACCCTGAGTTGGAAGCTGCTGGGTTGGGGAATCGAACTACGATCTAATACATGGGAATCCAGCGACATAACCATTACGCCACCTGCTAGTCCCAGAAGTCAGGTTTTAGTTGTTTAGTGGAAACTGTTTTGTGGGACAATGCACTACCACTTCTGCCTAGAGGAACTTGCACACTGCCAGTTACTAAGTAATCAGAGGTGGAAACACTTCCCTTCCCTAAAGAAGCACAAAGTTACTTTTTCAGAAAAAAAAAAAACAAAAACAAAACAAAACAAAAGAAGCTTGCCCACGTGGCTGCCAGTAGCACCGGAAAGGGAATTTGCTGACATTTCATTCACAGGAGCAGAGACCAGAGAATAAAGACAAAGACCTACCCCACCCACACCTGCTTCCAACCTCTTCTATCCACGCCAGTGGGACCCAGAATGTGCCCAGCACTGTGCCTGGCACTAGAAGTCACTGAGAGTCCCCGCCACTGGCAACAGCATTTGAGGTCCCAGTGCAAAATAAAAATGCATAACCCCTTGTTTAATTAACTTCAAGACAGAACAACAGAGCACTGGACCAAGACTGGAGCCCTTCTAGAAGCTACTGTCTCAAGGTCCTGAAGTCAGTCCTGGACGAAGACATGAAGCAAACCTGCCCTCAGGTTGATGGGGTTTTTGTTGATCTGTTTAAGTCCAGACCCGGAAACGGGAGCGACAAGTAGACACAAACTCAGCAGGAGAGACCAGAGAAGAACTTTGCGGGGGAACTCGACCAGGGTGCAGGCAGGCTCCAAAAAACAAGCCCCCGACTCTGCTCCAGCGATAAGAAAGAGTAGGAGGGGCCAGCAGGTAGCCCGGTAGTAAAGGGCGCTGGACTTCCACATGGCCGACAGCGGTTCGAGTCCCAGACATGGTGGCTTGCTTTCTCGCTTTCTCTCTCTTTCTCACTTTGTCCCTTTCTGGTCCAATTAAAATAAATTTAATAAATAAATGAAGTTAAATAAAATAATTCTTAAAAATAAAGAATGAAAGAGTAAGAAGGTAAAAGCCATGCTGTGTCCAAAGGGCCCCTTGCACCTCTGCGAAGTCAGCGTCTAAGGGAGACCCCTGCAGCGGCGCCCCCCCAGGACTCAGACTCCCAGCCCGGCCCCCTGGAGGGACAGGCCCCTGAACCACAAAGGCCCGAGGAGCGAGAACAGGCGCGCGGGGCAGTTGTGGGTGTGCCGGGCGCACAGCAGACAGAGCACGGTCGGTGGCCCGAGTGACACGGACGTGCGCGCCTCGGCCAGCCAGATCCCGGGCCCGGGGCGGCCACCTCCGGGCTGCCCGGACTCGATCCTCTCCTCTGAGCCGCAGACCCGCCGGAGACAGCCTTTTCCGGAGGAGCTCCGAGCTCGTCCCACGCCGGGGGGACAGGCCTGGCGGCCGGCGCGTCCTGCTCGGTCCCCGAGAACCCGCGCGCGGGCTGGGCGTGCGGCGGGGAGGCGGGGAGGAAGTGGCGCCGCGCCGGGGTGCAGACCGCACACCCCACGGCCTCCTCCAGGCGCCCCGGGCCCTGCAGCCCTCACCTGGTCCCATCGCAGCCACTGAGCCGTCTCCTGGTCCAGTCGGGCGTCCATACCCGCGTCGCGGCCTCCCGGAGCCGCCGCCGCCATGCCCGCCCTGCCACTGCCAGCAGAGAGCGAGCTCGCCCTTCCGGCCTCGGGGCGCAGAGGCGGAGGCAGGGGAGAGAGAGGCGGAGGCAGGGGCGGGGCGGGGCGGGGAGAAAAAGAGGTGAAGGGGGAGCTGTCGCTGGGACCTGGTACGTGAGAACGTCATTACTGTCCTCCCTCGGAAGTCGCGGGGCTGCCCCACCCAGGTAACTGCTGTTAGTCCAGGCGCGTGGTCAGGGGCTAGGATCCCCCATGAGCAAACCTAGACCCCATCCTCAAAATGATGTAAGGATTCCGGTGATCCAGAAAAAGCTTCGTAAACGAAGAACAGGGGCCGGCAGGTGGCGTGGTGATTAAAGGTCCTGGACTCCCACATGGCTGACTGGTTCGGTCCTGGACCTGGCAGCTTGCTTTCTCTTTCCCCTTTCTTTCGCTTGCTCCTTGTCTCATCGAATTAAAAAAATAATAATAATAACAAATGGAAATAAATAATTCTTTAGAAGAAGAAGAACAACAAATGGGGAGGATTAAATAAATAGCCCGAAAGAGCTGAGAGTCCAGAGCAACCCTACTGGTGTAGGGACAGTTAAAAGTTTGTATGGCAGAGCAGTGTCAGGACTGTTTCCAGTTAATGATGTTGAGTCAACTAGGTATCCAGGTAGGATGAAGAAAAGAAACCAGACCCCTGCCTCACACCACACACAAGCATATATTCCAGGTCAGTTGTAGGGAGCATTGATGTAGGGAACTGCTGATGCCTGGATCCCTACACCACGGTAGGAAGATGAGTGTCCCTGAGCATGGAAAGCCTGTGGGAGAACATTTCCAACAGTATTATCTGTAAGAAAAGGGGGGAAAAACCCCAAGTGGAAACAACCCAAACCCATCAATCATGCAGGAGAAATTCATGGCAGTACATTCCTACCCATTCTTCTGAATAGATTATGGTCTCTTCCTGCAATAATGAACCACTGTTATAACCATGCACACAGATCTGACAAACGATTTTAACCTCATCTGAAACATCCAGGAGCTTTTTTTTTTTTTCTTTCAATATTTCTTTACCGAGGCAAGGAAACAAAGCACATAGGATATTCATGTAGAGAAATTGAACAAGGAAGTTGCCAAGGCCCTGACCTGGGAAGGGTGCCAAGACCTTCGGTTCTGTGCGGAAGAGTAGCACATGGAGTCACGCTGCCTCGTCTGCTCCCCAGTTAAAGGAGAAGGCAGGCTGTCTCTCTAAGGTGATGTCAGGAAGGTCTCGACGTGCAGGAGACTTTCCCGGGGTCTCCTGTAACAAAGATGCTGACACGGGAGGTCTTTTCAGTTTGCACAGTGATGTAACAACCACCCGAAGCTGCTTGCCCATGCATGACCCCACAAGGATTGCTTCGAGTCTGTGGACCTCACATAATTTCATAGACTGGGCCGGGTGGTGGTGCGGTGGTAATGCAACTGGGCCCATATCAGAAAGGTCCCGGGTTTGCATACTGGGACTTCCCTGAACACCCTGGGCGTGTGTGTGTGTGTGTGTGTGTGTGTGTGTGTGTGTCTACAATCCAGGCTGGCTCCTGCTGGGGGTGGATTGCAACATGAAGACCCTATTGGGATGTCTCTCTTTCTTCCCTCTCTCTCGTGGAAGAGATAAATGAATAACCTTAACAAAATTCATGATCGATTGGACCAGGAAAGGTTCTTAGGGAAGAACTCAGATGTCTTCATTTTGTAGGTGAGTTTAGAAAATTCAAGGCTGGTTAATGGCAGAGTCAGACTTCTCGCCCTGGGTCTCCTGATTTCCTGACCCGATATTCAATCCCTCGTCCCACGCAGCCGTTTTCTACATGTGTCCATAGGAGGAAGCTCCACGAACTCTGATAACCCTGTTTCCATGGGATAACAGCTAGCTCTCGATGAGAATCAAACATTAACCACCTCTGGCACCAATAACGTTAGGTGATATCTAAGGGACTTGCTTACACGTGCTTCCCTGCTGCCTCAAAGCTGTTTCCATGTGGGTGTCCCAATTCTCATGGGTGCTTTCCCAGCGCCTCCAACACGTCTCTTTCTCTCTCCCTCTTTGTCTCTCTCCAGCTGGAGGGTCATGGTCTTCCTTGGAGAACATTCCAGATATCTATTACATAAGCCTATTTTCATGAAAATCACAAAATCGACTAGTCTTCTCTACTGATTTTGACCAGTCTCTGCACTTAAAGTTCTAGTAGGCCGTTTAATCATGAACAGTTTAACACCAGGGCTGGTTTATCTTCCCTTCCTCCACCTCCAGCCTTCTCTTCTCTTTCTCCACCTGATAGCGCCCAGTTGTCCAGCTACCCCTCCTCACTCCGCCCTGCCTGTGACCCACCAGATCTCAGGACAAGAGTCGCTCATTCCCATTAGAGAGTTGGGGACCAGTGAAGCATCCCTGTGGCCTTTGGCCTGAGGTATTTGGTTATTGACACTAATAAGCCGAAGATCTATGAAAGCCTCGTCATTGATCTGCTGTGTGCTTTAGATTCTGTCTCTGTCAGAGAGATGCCTTAACTGCATCTTTAGGATGTGTGAGAATAAAACCCTGTAAGATATTGTGGAAGGCCGCATATTAGATCTTGTCCACGAGCAACTGTTCGTCCATCTTGTTCCCTTACCCTAACACGGCTGTCTGCTTCTGTAAACCTGCTTGCTCTTCCCATAAGAAAATAGCATATGCTAGCCACGTAGAATACCATATCTGGGACGCCATCCCATACCTGCTACTGTTTTTGCTAACTAGCCCGAAACCCTTTTGTTTAGCAATGGAACTGCTTGCATGGAAACCTTACTCCCCTCAGAAATAATTAACCTGCTTCATTCAGCTTCAGTAACTGCTTTCACATGGGAACCCTGTACACCTGGCAACTGACCCCTCTAAGAGGCTACCCCAAATTTTGGCACTGCAGTTTTGACTCTCGGGCCCTGAGCTTCAGGCTGCAGTCGCTGGCCAGCTAATAAAGACTCCCTTTAACCTTAATCTGGCTTTGGTGGTCGTTCATTCAGTTGCACTCTACAACGGTATTAGTTTTTGCAAATTGCAATGCCTCCAAAATGTTAACATATGTATTCGAGCTTGGGACTAAGGTTTCCACTAGAAGAACACGTCTCTAAAACGTGTAGAATTTCAGACTTGGCAGGAAGTTTTACTTTTTCCTCCTGAGCACCACACAGTTCCT
>NW_006206760.1:3208588-3245715 GCF_000334495.1 Tupaia belangeri chinensis
TGCTGAATCTAAAACATTGCTGTTTTGGCAACTGAATAATGCAACTAATGAACGATTGTGTTCAAATGAAGCTGACTGATAGGACATGTATTTTTCTTTTTTCATCAGAATCATTTTGATTTACCACTTTCTTATCTCTGTCATATCTTGTAATATTTTTTTCGAATTGTTTATTTAATTGTATTTATTCCTTTTTTATTTTGAGAGAGAGTTTTTTTTGCTACAGGGCACATGCGCTCACCAGAGAGACAGAGAGAGACAGACAGAAAGCGAGAAATCACCCCCCCCAAGGGGGATGGTCATGCTGCAATCCTTTCTCCTCCATTCTCGTCCCGTGATATTGGGTACACAAGCACACGCATCTGGCGTGAGTTTAAGACACTGGGTCCAGGACTCGAACCGCGGTTTACTACTTGAGAGTCCAGTGACATAGCCATTATGCTAACTGCTGGTTCCATATTTGTTACTATTTTTAAAAAATTTGCTGGAGGGTATGTGTGCTCACCGGAGAGAGTTCAAAGAGAGAGCAACTAAGAAAGCAAGTTGCTAGGTCTGGGATTCAAACTGCAGTCAGCCAAGTAGGAGCCCAGCATCTTAACCACCATGCCACCTCCTAGCCCCATCTCTGTCACTTTTCATTCTACCTATATTAATATGAAATTTAGTCTCTGCTTCCTGAAAGGAACAATTTTAAACAGGAACCAGGTGTTGATTCTTTAGGGCCAGAGCAACCCCTCCTCCCCAGCAGTAGGCTGGGTAGGGGTCCCTGATGAGTTCAAGCAAGTGGCTTGGGCCTCCCTGTTGCTCCTTCTGTCTCTTCTGTTTCCTAAAGTACCATTATTTTTAACTCAAGGGGGTAAATATTAAAACCGGTAAACTTTGCCATACTAATTGTTCAACTTTTCTCTAATCCCATTTTCTTTCAACAATTTAAGTACTCCATCTCCCTCCCTCTCTCTCTCCTTCTCTCTCTCTCTGTCTCTGTCTTCTCTACCTGTAGAGAGATGATCATTTTAGATGACTCACACATCTTACCTTTTAGGAATCCCCTTTGTCTTTTGTGAGGCATGGTGGGGTTTTTAGTCCTTCTTGTTGGTAAGAAAACCAGCTCTTTCTCCACCAACCCCAGACACTATGTACTTATGATGGTTTAGAAGTTCTGACTATTAAAAAATGCTCATGTTTTGCTTTACAAAGAGTCCTCTCCTAGCACAGAAATAAAGACATCAGCAAAATAAATAAATAAATAAATAAATAAAAGAAAATCCTTTTTTTCACATGGCCCCTTGAATACTGGTAATTATCACATTCTGCAAAATACTATGTCATAGTTTGACTTGATGAAATCTATTAAAGTGGTTTGACAACTGCAATTTGCTCTAGACAGATCCTTTTTAAATTAAAGGCTTAGGTAATTACATAGTTGGACATCTAAATAATTAAAGGTTTTTAGTAAATGTAATCATTTTCACATGTCCAATACCTCATTCTATACTTTTATATCTTAATGTTCACTTACATTTTAATGTATGGATGCACCAGCTCCATCCAGGAAGCTGTAATGAACTACCATGAAATAGGTAGCTTATAAATAACAAATGAATTTTTTTAAAGAATTATGTGTTTTACTTATTATTATTATTTTTTAATTTACTACAGGACACCGTGCACTTACCAGAGAGAGAAAGAGAGAGTAAGTGAGAAAACAAGTCACCATATTCGGGACTCAAACCATGGTTGGCCATGCGGGAGTCCCGTGCATTAACCCCCACACCACCTGATGGCCAAATGTATTTTTCGCAGATGTGGGGACTGGAAAATTTGATATTAAATTTCCAGCAGATCTGCTGTCTGGTGAGGTGCTATTCTCAAATGGGAGAAGTGGTGGGGTACATCTCTAGTCTCTTTTTTAAAAAAAAAATAATTATTTTATTTATTCATTCATTTATTTTTTAGTTTGAGCAGAGAAAGACAGAGGGTGATAATGAGAGAGAGAGAGGAAGTGAGAAAGCAAGCCACCAGATTCAGGACTTGAACCCTGGTCGGCCATGTGTGAGTGTCCAGCGCCTTAACCACCATGCCACCTGCTGGTCCCCTCTAGTCTTCTAACACCATTGTCTTGGGGATTGGTTTCCAATATATGAATTTTGGGAGGACATAGACATTGAGTCCAGAACAGTATTTATGTACGTATATATGTATATGTTAGTTTTTTGTTGTTCTTAGTTCTTTCTTCTATCTTTTTTTGATTTGTTAGAGGGCACATGTACTCACTAGAGAGAGACAGAAAGAGAGAAAAGAAAAGTGAAAAAGCAACTTCTTATGAGGGATGGTCACACTACAATTCTCTGTACTCCACTTCTCCCTCTGGGATTTTGAGCACACATTTGTGCATGCCCAGTGTGTGTTAAGCCACTAGGTCTGGAACTTGAACTTCACAGTTAGCCATGTGGAGTCTAGCCACCCTAACCACCATGACACTGGCTCATCCAGTTTTTAGTTTTAGTAATGGAGAAAGAAAAGTCTCATGCTTAACCATAAAATGATTATTATTATTTGGCTAATGCAGTGTAGTTTATGACAAGGTAGGACTCCCTGAGTTCCATGTCTTCTCCAGGGTGTCTAGGATGGAAACTATGTCAAGAAGGGGAGATTCTCAGTGTGGCAGGAACCGAGTGGGAGCAGGGCCTCCCCAGCAGCCAAGGGATTCTCTCTTCCTCATGCTCGTGCTAGGGCTGATGGTCCAGGGGCTCAACCCCATGAGGTCCACTATCCTTTTGTTGTAGCCAAATTCACTGTCATACCAGGAAGTAAGTTTGACAAAGAGGTTGTTGAGGGCAATGCCAGCCTCAGCATTGAAGGTGGAGCAGTGGCTGTCACTGATGAAGTCACAGGAGACGACCTGGTCCTCAATGTGGCCCAGGATGCCCTTTGGGGGCCCTGCAACCCCTGCTTCACCGCCTCCTTGATGTCATCATATTTGGCAGCTTTTCCAGGTGGCAGGTCAGGTCTATGACCAACACATTGGGGTAGGGTGACAGGGACACAGAAGGCCATGCCTGTGAGCTTCCTGTTCAGCTCCTGCATGACCTCACGGCCTTGGCAGCAATGGTTGGTGCTGGGATGATTTTCTGGACACACCCATGGCAATCACGCCACAGCTTCCCCAAGGGGTTGTCCAGTCTTATGGGTGGAATGATGATGTGGACTGTGGTCATGACTCACTCCATGATGCCAAAGTTGTTGTGGATGACCTTGGCCAGGGGAGTGAGGCAGTTGGTGGTGCGGGAGACACTGCTGACAATCTTCAGGGAGTACTTCTTGTAGCCCATACCCATCACAAACATGAGGGCATCAGCAGAAGAGGAAGAGAGGATGACCTTCTCTGTGGTGAAGGTCAACATACTGGGCACCGGCATCACCTCCTCTGCTGTTGGCGGGATCTCGCACCTGGAAGATGGTAACAGACTTCCAGTTGATGGCAAGCTTCCTGTTCTCAGCCTTGACGGTGCCATTGAACTTGCCATGGTGGAATCATATTGGAACTGGTAGACCATGTAGTTTAAGTCAATGAAGGGGTCATTGATGGTGACGGCATCCACTTTACCAGAGTTAAAGGCAGCCCTAGTGACCTGGTGCCCAATACGGCCAAAGTTGTTTACTACGACCTTCGCCATTATGTCCCTGGGACACAGCTGGCTTGCACAAGAAGAAGCGGCTGTCTGTCAAACTGCAGGAGCAGAGAGCCGTACGATTACCTTTTAAAATATTTTTTATAGGATTGCACTAAAATATTTAATAGTTTAATTTTACGTAACATTGGTGACATATCTAGCACATGGAAAGCTAGATGCAGGAGATATTACAATGAAGAAGAAAAACAAAATTAATAAAGGGTCAGAAAGGTAAATAAACAACCTAACATCACAGATTTGATCTGAGCAATGTTAACTATTAGTTTTATTAATGATAAAACCTGGATTGAAGCTTCGCATCAAAAACAGCAGGTTGACCTTACACATCTGTTTCCCCTTCTTCTAAGACCCCATGAAAAAGGCAATAAAAGGATATTTTAGGAAGATACACATTCACAAAAACAAAGAAAATAGAAAGATATAGGAAACACCAACACATTCTGGGGACTGCATGGCAGCTGGAGGGTCATAAGTGACATAGTAGCCTTTTTTTTTTTTTTTAAGAGGTTTTTGCTATAGGGCGCGTGCACTCGCCAGACAGACAGAGAGAGAGAGACAGAGAGACAGAAAGCGAGAAATCACCCCCCAGGAGGGATGGCCACGCTGCAATCCCTTCTCCTCCATTCTCCTCTTGGGATCTTGGGCACACATGTACACGCGCCCGGCATGAGTTTTAAGCCACCGGGTCCAGGACGCAAACTGCAGTGGACTACGTGGGAGTCCAGTGACATAGCCATTACGCTAACTGCTGGTCCCAGCAGCCTTGAGAGAGCTGAACCCTAAACTCACATGGGGAAGCCAAGAACAACCCAGTTCAAAGTGTGTACCCCAAAGACTCTGGAATTGCTAAGCCTACATACTTGTGGAAATGAAGGTGAAGATGGTGCTAAAACCAGGCAGATCGACACTGTTAAAGAAATAGTCAGGGGAGGCGGGCAGTAGGTAATGTGGTGGTTAAGGCTCTGGATTCCCACCACAGTTCAAGACCTGGATCTGGGGGATTGAAAATTACACTGGACACATGTGCATGTGAGTCCAAAATCCCAAGAGGAAAGCGGAGGAGGAGGGATCGTGGCATGGACATCCCTCCTGGGTGGCCATGTTTCATTTTCCCTCTCTCTCCAGTGAGCACTTACGCCTGACAGCAACAACCTTAAAAACAAACAAACAAAGAAACAAAAACAAAGCAGTCAGAACCCTGGACTACTTAAACGTCATGTCAATGGCCACCAATCATTTGCCAAACACACTGGTGGAGGCTGGGTACTTAACCCTCTGGTGTTTAGACAAAGGCGTCTTGATGAACTCCAGATGTGGGTTATGATTAAGACATTAAGTGAAGAGAGGAGGAATCCATAAAAACTATGTGCTGAATGTCTATACTCTCCTGGTTACTGGTCATCTATTTCCCCAGAATGCTGGAGAGTGTACCTGGAGAATATCTTTTAAAAGTTTATGAAAAATACGTATTTAAAATACTGCACAGATGTCATGATGTCTTTGCACCAAATAAACTCATACTTTTAATTCTATTTTCCCGTGTGTTTTTTGAAGTTCCCTTATACAGCTTGGTTTTATAAGAAAGGGCGCCCTCTTCAGGTCGTATGTCCAACATTGCTAAAGATTTTAAACAGAAAATGTGGATATTAAAAAAATGCCAGAGATTTATAGAATCACACATATAAGAGGCACTTTGTGAGGTGTCCTGGTCCATTTTTTTAAAAAAATTATTAATTCTGAGAGAAGAGAAAGACAGAGACAGCTCCTGAAATGATAACATTTTTTAAAAGGCTGAGTTGCTTACTTATTGGCAATAACTTATATACCCTAGCAAAGATTTTAGAATTCTATTTTTATTCAATGAGGTAAGACCTACCTAGATCTAAGAGCTTTTGGGAACTACTCTGATTAGTCTGAATAGTTAATAACTATATGTCTCCACTAATATGCTACAGTCCCTAAAAATCATTTAAATAATGACCATCTAGTCCATAGTTACTAAAAATATAGTCAAAGTTGCAGCATTAATAGCTTGGAATTGGGAACCAGCAGTTAGCGTAATGGCTATGTCGCTGGACTCCCACATAGTCGACCACGGTTCGTGTCCCGGACCTGGTGGATTAAAACTCACGCTGGGCGCGTGTGCGTGCGTGCCCAAGATCCCGAGAGGAGAATGGAGGAGAAGGGATTGCGGCGTGACCATCCCCACTGGGGGGTGATTTCTCGCTTTCTGTCTCTATGTCTCTCTCTGTCTGTCTGGCGAGTGCACGTGCCCTATAGTGAAAACCTCTCCAAAAAAGAAAAAAAACATAGCTTGGAATTAATGCATCTTTTTTTTTTTTTTTGACTAGGCATTACAAGTTAGTTAAATAAAATGTACTCATTTGTTAACTCACTAAAGAGGCACGTGTTATCAGAGATCCATGCCCAGCCTGCTGTAGGAAAGGGGCTGCTATGACCTTCAGGGACCACTACCCATTTCTAGGAGATAGAGTATCTAGCTGCTGTTTAGACAGAATCCTACCCTTTTTCCTGGCTTTATTTTTTAAGCAGTTTTTCTCAATATCTTTTGATTTTGATTTATTAAAGCAAAAACTGATTTTTTGAAATTAAAAATACATTAAAATATATTTTAAAATAATAAAATAATACGTTAAAGTTTTTTTAGCACTAAGTTAGTTCAAAATAATTTTTAAAACTATTTCAATTACTTTATCACTTTCTTTTTCTTTCACGACTTTCCATAAGCTTTATTTGTATGAAGGGTTTTGTTGGGCCTAAAATTATTTTTCAGAAAAATATTTTTGAGCTCCAAATGGCTTCTACTTGTTTAAGAGTTTGTGTTGTTTTTATTTTGTATAGAAAGATGAAAAGAGGACCATAGAAGTTATAACAGAATTCTAGAATTTTAAAACTAGAAGAGACCTTGTCTGTCACACTCGTAAATTAAGTTCTAAAGTGGTCACTTGATTTGTCTCAAATCACACAGCTATTTTAAAAAGTCTATTTAGTTCTTCCATGATAATGGGGCACCAAAGCCCGGCGTGAGTTTAAGCAACCGGGTCCGGGATGTGAACCATGGTCGACTACATGGGAGGGAGTCCAGCGACATAGCCATTATGCTAACTGCTGGTCCCAACAGAGTTCTCATGCCATGATCCACCCTCAGCCCAGATCAGAGCCACAAACATGCCTGGAGTGTATGGGAGACCCTTGGATGTGAACTTGGAACCTTCCCATGTGGAACCAGGATCGCAGAGCACAGCATTATGTCTGTTTCCCCACAACTGGCCATAAATCACACAATTTTAATAGTTGAGACAACTCTTCCAACCAGTTTCAAATGAATTGAGTAGGTGGTTGGGTTTTGATTAATGGGGTGGGTTCTTCAGTGGGAGCTTGGCATATCTGCCTGTTGTCACTGGCCAGCTGGGGGCAGTGTTGTGCAGTGGGAAAAAGCTTCCAAGTCAGAGAGAAGCCGTTGAAACCTTGGCTCCAAGTGGCAGGTCTTGGGCAAGTTACAGAGACATAAATGGGAATAAGAGTACATATTCTATAGAGACATCCTGGAGTTGAAAGAGATACAGGTATTTGGGTTGATACAGACTTTCAATTTTATTTTATTTTTTGTAGAGGTTTTCACTATAGGACGTGTGTGCTTGCCAGAAAGAGAGACAGAGAGACTGAAAGCAAGAAATCACCCCCCAGGGGGGATGGCCACATGGCAATCCCTTCTCCTCCATTCTCCTCACGGGATCTTGGGCACCCACGCACATGAGCCTGGCGTGAGTCTAAGCCGCCAGGTCCGGGACACAAACTGCGGTCAACTACGTGAAGTCCAGCGACATAGCCATTACATAGCCATTGCACCAGCGTGAGTTTTAAGCTGCCAAGTCTGGGACTTGAACCACAATTGACTACGTGGTAGTCCAGCAATGTAACCATTACACCATACTTTCAATTAATAGTAGCTGCCATTAATATTAACTGTATACTTTTTTGTTGTTGTTGTTAGTGCAGTTCAAGGGTACTTTAAAAGGTTCAAGGAAAAATGAAATTAAAGCATCAGTTGATTCTGGTGAAAAAAAATTGAAATCCATGCCTTTTTTTAATACTCATTTTCATGAATATTCTGAAGACTCCTTCAAATATTTTGTTGCTAACTGTACATTTTTTGTATGTTTCTATATAATTTTATTAATTGCATGTTTTTTTATCTTTATATGTGCTTTTCATCTGAGATCCAGCCCCTTGTTTTCTAATTAAGTCCCTTAGTTCTCCATATTTTCCGACATCCCTAGTAGAGTGTCTTGTACCATATTTAATTCCTTGGTACCTTAGTTTCCTCATAAGCAATAGGTAGGAGGTGTAGAACAGAAGAATTTAAAATCTCTTTTAATCTTAACTTTCCATGTGCTCAGCATTGCTTTGTTGTTTTTAGGCAGGGTCTTGAGACATTGTGATTCTCCTGCCTCAGCCTCTGAGTAGCTGGCAGAGTGGATAAAATGGGTAGTAGGTATTGTCAGGGCCAGCTGCTGGCATGGTGGTTAAGGCTCTGACTCCCACGTGACCCACTGCAATTCTCTCTATGGTCAAATTGAAAAATAAATAACAATGAGACCAGCAGGTGGCATAATGGTTACATTGCTGAACTCCCGTGTAGTCGATTGCAGTTCAATTCCCAGATTCGGCAGCTTAAAACTCATGTTGGGCACATGTATGCACGTGCCCAAGATCCTAAGAGGAGAACGGAGGAGAAGGGATAGTGGAATGACCCTCACCCCCCCACCCTGGGGCTTATTTCTTGCTTTCTGTCTCTTTGTCTCTCTCTTTTTCTCTGGCGAGTGCATGGGCCCTATAGGAAAAAAATCTCTCTAAATAGCAAAAATCTCTCTAAAAATAAGTAAAGAAATAAATACCAATAAAATAAAATAAGTAAGTAATTCTTTAAAAAGTTCTTTTCATGAACCCTTCTTTAAAAAGAATTATTTGGACCAGCAGGTGGCACAGTGGTTAAAGGCACTGGATCCCCATGTGCAGTTTGAGTCCTAGACCTGGCGGCCTGCTTTCTCACTTTCCCCTTCTCTCTCTCTGTCTCTGGTCACATTTAAGAAATACTAATAACAAATGGAATTGAAGAAATCATTCTTTTTCAAAAAAAGAGTTATTTAATTTTTAAAAATTATTTTTATTTTCCAGTTTTGCTACAGAGCATGCACACTCACCAGAGGAAGTGAGGAAGCAAGCCATCGGGTCCAGGACTTGAACTGCAGTTGGTCATGTGGGAGACCAGCACCTTAATTACCACATCACCTGCTTGCCCCTTTCATGAACCTTTTGAAGACTCCTCACACCTACATACACTCAAAATATTTGCATACATTGACAGACTCTTCAGGCAGAATAAGTTTATGTGGTCTGTTTAAATATTTGGACTTTTTTCAATGAAAATAATACATATTTTAAAAATTTACTATAGGGTGCATGCACTCACTGGAGGGAAAGGGAGAGATGGAGGGGATGGAAAGTCAGGAAGGACCCTCCCAGCCTGTTGGGATTTTGGGCATGCACATACACATGCCCGGCATGTTTTTCAAGTGACCAGGTCCAAGACTCGAACTGCGCAGTCAGCCACATGGAATCCAGCTGCTTTAACCACCACACCACCAGCTGTCTCTGTAAAGATAACCTTAAGGTAAAAAAGAAATACATGATAGTGAGTATATGCTGAGTGCAGCTGTGCTCATTCACACAAGGATTGTTTCCTTAATGAGTTTCTGTCTCCCAGTCTCTCCTTCCTCTGAGAAGCAGAGAGTTAAGCTGTTTGTTGAAGGTTCTTGAGAACAGGGAGGACAAGGGAGGGCCTTGGGGGAGCTTGAGAAGACTGTGTAGGACTTGATCAGCTGTTTGGGGAATTGGGATCAGGAGGCAAATATTCTCGAGAGAAGTTTGGCTGAAGTTCCAGAGGCTGAATTTCTGAATTTGTTCCAGCCTGAAGAGGATGATATTTTTATTTCCCTGTCCAGCTCTGATCCAAAGTCAGGAGATGGGGACAAAGAGAAGGCACAGGATAAAAGAACAAAGCCTGAAGTTTGCAGACAGGTGCAAAGAATGACAAAGGAATGCGTGCACTGAAGAGTAGCTAAATGTGTCAGTCGCTTGGGTGAAGTAATGGAAAGGAACCATTCACTTAAATAGAAAATGAATAGCTTATAGATCAAAGAGAAGGCGGAAGAACTAGGTTTAAAAAAACAGATGGCAATCAGGGACATCCGACAGCCATCACAAGAATGACCAAGGAGGACACACCTGCAGGGTTAGCTGCCACAGGCGCCCAGGGTCCCACTTCTAGCTCTGGACCTGCCTTGTCTGGAGGCTGCAGCCTTGAACACATTCTGAACTCTCCACTTGTCTCTAGTGGTCTAGAGTGGAGGCCTTACGCAGGACCATCCAATTAGTAAGACTTGGTTATGTATCCAGTTTCCATATTCAAGAGAAAAAATATCTGGTCTCTCCGGTTTCTATACTGGGGGTGGATCTTTACCTCCCTGCAGAGTCTCCTTCAGGCATTCTCCACAATTAGGAAGGAGGTTTAGACACTGAAGTGAAAAACATACAAAAACACAAACAACACAATACAACTTTTTCATTGTAGTAAGAGAGTCATAAGGATTTGGACCACCATCGGACCATAGGTTGTAGGCCTCTTCCAGTTCATAGAGGAGAGTCTGGCACTCAAGTGAGTAGACGAGTGAATGCTGAATAAATTCTTTTCTTCTCAAGAGTTTTCTCAAGTTCTCATCTGTTTTAAAAAAGCAAGAGAGGGACCAGCAGTGGTTACGTTGTGGGACTTCCACATGGTTGACCACGATTTGAATTCTGGACCCAGTGGCTTGAAACTCATGCAGGGTGCGTGTGCATGTGTGCCCAAAATCCCAAGAGGAGAAGAGATTGTGATATGACAACCTCCCTGGGTGTGTGTGTGTGTATGTGTGTGTGTTGGGGGGCGATTTCTCACTCTCTCTGTCTCTGTCTTTCCAGCAGGCTCACGTGCCCCATGGCAAAAACAAACAACTGTCTAGAAAAAGGCAAAGAGATTGAATCCACTATTTGCCCTCATGATGACTTCAATGACATTCTGATTGCATGACTTCAGGATAGGACATCATAGAGTCACCAATGACTAAAAATCCCAACTGCATTAACTTTCTGCTTCATATTAGCAATACTTTCTTTGCATAGACAAAAGTGAAATGATTTCTGTCTGTCTGCTGTTGCATTTGAGTTGTAGATTTAGAGGAAGGTAGATATTGTTTATAATCATCTACCTGTTTGCTTTTAGATTTCTCCTCTCCTTCCCCCTGCTCTGCTTTTTATTGCAAATACCTACATTACTTGGTCTCCTTCCTCAGTTGGCCTCTTGGTAGGTTCAGCCAAAGGGAGGCACTAAAAAAGACTTGGTGCAAGGAAAAGAGGTCTCTTTCTCTTTCTGCCTTTGCTGAAGTTTCCTATGATAGTTGCGTTTCCTTTGTTGGAGACCACCAGAAGTCACTACTGCCCTGGGCTACCTCCTTCCTTCTGGGCTTCTCCCACCAGGTTCTGATAACATCACCTCATTCTATTGACCTTCCAGTCCTGGGGCAGTATGGCTTCCAGTATGTCTAACGTCTGGGTAGTCACAGCTCTCTCTCTGGCTTCTCAGATTTTTTTTTTTTTCAAATTCTTTTAATTAAATTCTCATTGTTTGAAAGTATTAGCGTGCTATCCATTCCCTTTCTGGATCTTGACTGACACGATACTGATAGCAAGAAGTAGCTATTGTAGAATTCACTTGATTGTCATAGGAACTCTTAGGTCATCAGATTCAGTTAGAGCTTCATGTTGCCTGAGAACACTTCTGTTCAAATGGCGAATTATAATCTGAAACAGTGTGTACCACTCGGTCCATCAGCTCTGTCTTCTTTCCCCATTAATACTCAGCTAGACTCCAATTGCCAACCATACGGTGTATTGCTGGCAAATGGAATATGGATAGAATTTATGTCATAGAGCTCCAACACTGCATACAGGGCTGGCCCTATGTTTAGCATTTGTAGGACCAAACCACAAAAGTCTTCTTTCAGTTGACTGGACTTTCAACACTTGAGACAACCTTCCAACAAATGTGGAAGATGTCAGAGCCTTCATTCACCTGGGTCCTTGACTCTTCTTACCTAAACCACTGTCAAATGAACTTGATATGAATAAGAGAGAAACTTCTGTGATGGTAGGTCTCTAAGATTTAAGGAATTGTCCATTGATACCTTAATTAACTTCAAAAAGTTCATAGAAATGAATATTTTTAAAAAATTGTTTTCTAATTTAATTTTCTTTTATACATTCATAAAAAATTATTATTTTTAAAATTTGCTATAGGATACATGTACTCATGAGAGAGAAAGCTTGCAAATCCAGGACTCAAACCTCAGTCAACCATGTGTGGGCCCAGTGCCTTAACCACCACACCGCCTGCTGACCCCCATAGAAAAATGCCTATTATTAAACACCATGCATAAATTTTATTTTTTTCACATCAAACTAAACTCAGACTTTAATTCTCGTTTTTCATAAACTTTTTGAAGTCTCTTCATATAACCTGAGGAATTTTTTTACTAAGGAATATATGGAGGAAGGCAGACATAGAATCCCAGCTCTGCCTTTTATTAGCTGTGTATCTTTGAGTGAGTCAGGAAATCTCTCTAAGCCTCTGTTTCCTCTGCTATGAAATGGGAATAATATTAGAATTCCATAGTGATGGGAACCAGCAGTTAGTGTAATGGCTATGTCGCTGGACTCCCACGTAGTCGACCACGGTTCGCGTCCCGGACCCGGTGGCTTAAAACTCATGCCGGGCGCGTGTGCGTGCATGCCCAAGATCCCGAGAGGAGAATGGAGGAGAAGGGATTGTGGCGTGACTATCCCCCCTGGGGGGCGATTTCTTGCTTTCTGTCTCTATGTTTCTCTCTGTCTGTCTGGCGAGTGCACGTGCCCTATACCAAAAAAACCTCTCCAAAAAAAAAGAATTCCATAGTGACATTGTGAGGAATTACTATACATAATCCTGTTCATAATCCGTATGCATAATTCCATGTATAATTACTATATTACCCTTGTACTATATGCCATTGGTGAGAATTCAATAACCATTAGCCATTTTCATTACTAGCCAACCAGAAAGTAGATTCGATATTAAAAATAGCTTGACTCGCTTTGTGTGCTATTTTAGGTAGGCCGTGTCTCACATAACCTTTAGGTGCATCAATGTAAGTTGAGTAAAGTGCTATTTTTAGATAGAGGAACTTCGTGATTTTGTGATATAGCCAATCACATGGCCACTGAACTTTCTTCCTGAGGTTGCCATCAGATTTCCCACTGCTATTGCTGGAAAATAACGTGGCTGATTGGACTATCCTAGGGACAGTTCCGTGTGCAGCTGAGCGGACAAAGAAGGGCAGCCCTGTATAGACCACAGCCTCGTTTGACCTCCCTGGTTGGGGCTACGACTCCTTTGAGCCCTGCTAGCCCATTGGACACTGTAAGATATTTTCTCCTTGCCCTGCTTGTCTGCTTTTATCAGCGTACAGAAAATAATAAAAGAGGGACCAGCAGTTAGCGTAATGGCTATTGTTGCTGGATTCCCGTGTACTCGACAGCGGTTCAAGTTCCGGACCCGGTGGCTTAAACTCATGCCGGGCGCATGTGTGTGCGTGCCCAAGATCCTGAGAGGAGAATGGAGGAGAAGGGATTGTGGCGTGACCATCCCCTCTGGGGGGTGGTTTCTTGCTTTCTATCTCTCTGTCTCTGTCTTTCTGGCGAGTGCACATGCCCTAAAAAGAAAAAAAAAAAAAACCTCTCCAAAATAATAATAATAATAATAAAAGAAAGTTTAAGGGCCAACAGGTGGCATGGTGGTTAAGGCGCTGGATTCTCACATGGCCAACTGCAGTTTGAGTGTCGGGCATGGCAGCTTGCTTTTTCACTTTGTCTCTTTCTCTCTGGTCAAATAAAACCAACAACAATAATAATAGATAAATAGTTCTTTTTAAAAATAAAGTAAAAAGAAAGCTTAAGAAAGGAACCATTTGTAGGTCAAGGGCAATCAAGAGGGGGTAATAGAGCATTCCCAGGCTACCCTGTGGGCAGACGCTGTCAGCTCTGGGCCTAAAGGAACTGGAGTCTGGCAGACTTGCAACTCTAAGAGAAGGGTCCTAGCAGCAGCTGTGGGTATGGGGGAGTGTAGGGAGAGAGCCAAGGAGTAAGAAGGATCACTTTTCTCTCCTTCCTTCTTCTCCAGCTGCACACACCTCCACCACTGAGCCGGACTGAAGCTAGAAGATAAGGGACCCCAGTTGATGTTCAACATTTGAAAAAGTCAGTCTTGAGAGTGTGGGCAGGTGAAGAAAGTGTTAAAGTTGTCTGGAGAGGCCAAGAAGAATATCCTGCACCTGTCCCTCTGGGGCTGTAAACTTCTGAATAGAGTTCCTGCCTGTTTGCCTTTCTATTCTCAGAATTCAGGAAAGGACGCTTGGGTTCATTGACCAAACAATGAATGAACAAAGAAACAGGGGGGAAAGGAAGATGCTGGCATTTAAATCTGAGAAAAATGTATAATGTCCCTAATTTGCCCTTGGGACAATGAAACTCTCCTGGAACTACGGGCTTTAACTGACTGGGGGAGGTGGGGTGGGGGCAATCATTGCTAGATATCCCCTTTCTTGAGATCAGGTATTGATCATGTCTGATCATGTCCTGCCGATGGCTCTTCTTCCCTGCGGTTATCCTCGCCTGTGGCCACAGCGCGCTGCAGCTCAGCCAGCCTTCCTGTTGCAGATGTGCTGGGCTCTGAGAACTTCCCAAAGTCAAAGGGCTTCCTGGGGGCTGGATGGTGGTGCAGCAGCAGACAGAGTGTGGGAAGGTTCTGGGTTTGTGTCTGGAGACTTCCCTGGGTGCTCTGGCACACACGTGCCCATGAACAGGGCTGCTGAGCTGGGGGTGGGTAGCAGTGTTGGGACCCAGCTGGGGGTGCTGTCTCTCTCGCATGTGCACTCATGGAAGAGATAGAACAATCAAAAGTCACATGGCGGGACCAGCAGCTGGCATAATGGCTGTATCGCTGGACTCCCACGTAGTCAACCATGGTTCAAGTCCTGGACCTGGTGGCTTAAACTTACGCTGGGCGCCTGTGCGTGTGTGCCCAAGATCCTGAAAGGAGAATAGAGAAGGGATTGTGGTGTGGCCATCCCCCCTGGGGGGCGATTTCTCACTTTCTGTCTCTCTGTCTCTCTCCGTCTTTCTGGCAAGCGTACACCCCCTATAACAAAACCTCTCCCTCTCCCCCCACAAAAGTCAAAGGGCTTCTACCCATACTCACTTGCTTGATGTTCCTTAATCCTAGATCCTTGGACCTTTCCCCTGATGGCTCTCTAGCTGCACTGAAGCTTGCATTTTGGTGCATCAGGGCGATGTTCTTCCTTGGTTTCTTCCCCAAGTTGATCACTATCAATTGCTCCTGGTCTGTCAGCCAATGGGTAGAAGCTGCCTGCTACTAAAGGCAAAGCTAAAGCATGACAGAGGAGTTAGAGCCATGTCAGAACATGCAGGCTCAGAGCAGGGCGATAGTTGTCCGGATCATAGCGGTGATATGCCCTGGGTCGGTTCCATTTTCCTCCTTAACTGCACACTGTTCCACAGGATGGGCTTTCCTTTTTGGCTCGGAAAAGTGTTTGAGAACTAAGTCACTTATAACACATCGGCATTAGTCCAGGGCTACAGTGACAGGATATGTAATTACTGGTTCCAGTCACATCATATGAAGAGTAGACATAATTTTATTATGACACTTTGGTTTTACTTTATTTTAGAAATGACTTTTCCACGCATTTTAAATGAATTTATTTTGAGATAAGTCTTTTGACCTAATCAAGTATGCCTCTAGAAGCAAAGTAGACAACATCTCTATGGAAAATGTTTCCTTTGGCTTTTCTTTTCTTTTCTTTTCTTTTCTTTTCTTTTCTTTTCTTTTCTTTTCTTTTTTTCTTTTCTTTTCTTTTTCTTTTCTTCTTTTTTTTGCTATAGGGCACGTGCACTTGCCAGAAAGACAGAGAGAGACAGAGAGACAGAAAACAAGAAATCACCCCGCCCAGGGGTGATGGCCATGCCGGAATTCCTTCTCCTCCATTCTCCTCTCGGGATCTTGGACACGCACACACACATGCCCAGCATGAGTTTAAGCCACCGGATCCTAGACTCAAATTGCAGTCGACTACATGGGAGTCCAGAGACATAGCCATTATGCCAACTGCTGGTCTCTCCTTTGGCTTTTCTGACTGGCTCAATTGCTATTTGCGCTGAAGACTATTAGAAGAAAAATAATATTAGAAACAGATATGGGACTAGCAAGTGGCATGGCTGATAAGGCTCTGGACTTCCACATAGTCCACCATGGTTTGAGTCCCTGACCCCATGGCTTGGAACTCATGCAGGCACGTGTGCATGCATACCCAAAATCCCTAGAGGAGAATGGAGGAGAAGGAATTGTGGTGTGGTTTCTCACTTTCTGTCTGTCTGTCCCTCCAGTGAGTGCATGTGTCCTATAGCAAAAAGTCTCTAAAAAAATGAAAAGAAACAATCATTTGGTCAGAAGTATCTTTCAGGTATGTGCAACTTTAGTATTCACATAAATAGACTTTTTTTTTTTAGAGATATTAGCTATATTTAGAGATTTTTTTAAGATTTTATGGCATGTGTGCTCGTCAGAGAGACAGAGAGACAGAAAGAGAGAAATCACCCACCAGGGAGAATGGCCATGTCACAATCCCTTCTCCTCCATTCTCCTCTCAGGATTTTGGGCATGCACGCACACATGTGCCTGGCATGAGTTTTAAGTAGCTGAGTCTGGGACTCAAACTGCGGTTGACTATGTGGAAGTCCAGCGCCTAAACCATTATACCATCTGTTGGTCCCCCAAGTCCTTCATTTCTTACGACCATCACTAATCATTAAGCCCATTCACATGTTCTCCATTGAGTGTCCCACTGAAGGTCATTGATCGAGTTTCCTCTTGGCCTTGACTTAGTCATCTGTTATTTGGCCAAGCTTGTGTATGATTTTTATCATAGGAAAGATTTCCTCAAGACACAAGATGCTTTCCCTTCACTTTGTGGTGACCGAACTAGGAATCTGAGAACTCACAATCGTATGTCCGCAGTGCCTTAAGTATACACCATCATGATCTATATTTCATTCAAAGACTCACTGTTGATTAGATGCTTTTTTGTCTAAGTCTTCTACCTGGTGCTCCAGGACTTAATAAAAAGTAAAACATAGTCCTTCCTGAAAAGTGCTTCTTTTTTTTATTTGATAACTATATGGACCCCAGTGTGAATGCCACCATGAACATGTGATCAAGCACCATTTGGGTGTAAGGGTATAGCCTTAGAATTCTCAAGGGAGGGGGCCAGCAGGTGGTGTGGTGGTTAAAAGTGCTGGACACCCACATGGCCGACCATAGTTTGAGTCCTGGACCTGGTGGCTTGCTTTCTCACTTTCTCTCTCTCTTTGTCTTTTGTTCTGTCCCTCTGTGGTCAAATAAAAATAAATAAATAAATAAATAAATAAATAAATAAAGTTCAAATAAAATAATCCTTTTAAAAAAAAAAGAATTCTCAAGGGAGAAAGTTGATTGACGATACATTCGGTTGGAATTTTCTTTGGATGAAGAATGAAGATCTGTCATTCAAAGTCACACGGGTGAGTTTGCAAGACATGATGTCAAGTGAAATAACGCAGACACAGAGAGAGAACAATGACATGCTTTCTTTCTACTCGCAAAAAAATTGGCCTCCTGGAGGTAGAAAGTGGAATAGTAATGACTAGAGCTTGGGTAGTTCAGAGAGGTGGGGCACAGAGAGATGCGGGTTAATAGCTACACAACTGCAGTGAGATAAGAGGAAGAAGCGTGAGTGTTCTATAGCACAGGAGGGTGACCACAGTTAGCAAGAATTCACCGTCGATTTCAGAGTCGCTGAGGGAGGGCTCTGAAAGTTCCCAACACAATGTAATAACACATGGTGGAGGTGACGGATGTGCTAACTACCCTGATCTGATCATTGCACATTGTACTCGGGGCCTGACAAACCACATGTACCCCATAGACTGTAACATTATGATATGTCAAAACCAGAAACAAAACTAAAAGGAATTTCCTTTGTAGAAACCAAAATGCTTCCAAGTTGGTAGAATTTGAAATAAAAGGAGTTGGTGGAGGAAGCGATGGGAGTAAAGGTCTCTGGAGATTTGCCATTTACTCTTTTGGACAAGCTGGCATCAGTAAACTTGTAGGTCCAGATGAAATAGCATCCTTGTGTCAGTACAACCGTGAGCCAAATGATCATGTGCATACATGAACATGTCTGTGATTTTTCTTAAGTTCAATGTTAAAATTTTTCTTCTGGGAAAAGCCACCCACTGTCTTGAGCTCTCCCAGCCAAGGCTGGGAACTTCTCATCCAATGATCTCTGAGGGTTCTGCATAGGGGCTTTCTGAGCCCAGCCTGGGATAAACTCTCATGTTTTTATCAGGGAGCATTCATGGCTGATAAGAGTCTCGGGTATAGCCAGTTGAGGTGGAAGACCTCATGTCAGAGTCTGCAATGCTATCTGAGTGGATGTGCAAGATATCAAGAGCATGCTCAGTTGCACTAGCCCCATGGAAATGACCTTCCTTGTCAAGAGAGAGGGAGTCAAACTGCTCAGATTTGACAGGAAGCTCTCTTCAGTTAGCCAGAGGCAATACTGAGATTGATTCTCATCGCTGTGCAGAACTGCCTCATCAGTGGTGGCAATGCTGTTCTGTTCTCAATTTCTAGGGCTCTGAGCATTGGTATGTTTTTCAGTGATTTTTTTTTTTTAATGTAAGAAAGTAATGGATATTTTAATCTAAACACCTGGCACCAGAATTCCTTTTAGGGAGTGAGCTGACTTTGTTAGGTAAAAACATGTTTGTTAAGTACTTGAAATGGGAGATGTCTCTGTTAAAGAAGCCAAAAAAGTTCATTGGGATTGTAAACTCGCTATGAGAAACGATGAGTTGACTCTGCTTTGCTTTTTGGAAGAGGTGGAGGTAAAAGAGGGAAAGCAGAAGAGAGAAATAGGGACAAGCAAAGTGGAGAAAGTGAAACCGAGCAGGGAGCCCCTAAGAGGGATGAGTTCTCAGTTTCCCCTACTGCTAAAGGAGAAAAAGAAAAAGAAAAAGAAAAAGAAAAAGAAAAAGAAATTTCTCGAACTGAAAATTAATAAGGACTAAACTAAAAGTAAAGTGTATTTTCTAAGGTGTTGGAATACAAGGCCCATTTACATTGTAAGGGCCCAGAGTAAGGGGTAAGATTTCAGATTTTGGTTATAATGATGAAGCAACATTAGCCATGAATGTGGGCCGTTCAATCTCTAAAATTCTCACTTAAAGGAAAGATAAGGTTTTTGCTCCAATAAGTTAAGATGTTTTGTAGGATGGAAACTGCTGGCTGTGAGCTAAAAGACCCCAAGCTGAATGGCATCAGAAACTTGAACAGAAATTTGATGATCTAAGGCCTCAAGAATGCCTACTGAGATGATCCAATCATTGAACTGGTCATGTGCCTCTTCCAGTAAAATGCTTAAGACATCTGGGAGGTACTCATTGTATTCTTTCAATCAAGACCCCAGCATTACCCAGGCCAATTCTGTTGTTGATTTCTTATCACCATTCAAGATATTCTGTTTGCAGCCATTTACTAATGTTGCTATTTCTCTATGCCAAGGTTTTGCAGCCTTTTAAAGTATAGGACAATTGCTAGACTCCTACAAGCTATGTTTTGAAGACTCCCCAGATGCCTCAGGCATTTTCATTTTTAGGGACCAATGCTTGGATATTTATCTCTTATCTTGGGGTCTGCTTGAGGGAAGGCAAGGTCTTTGGGCAACCTTGAGTACCTTTGGGTGGGAAGAAGAGTCTAAAGGGTCAGACCTGGTTTGGCTGGTTTTGTGGGAAGGGACATGCTTCAGTGGGGAATTCCTTTGGATCAGAGTGAGGCAGGAGAAATCTAGCAAACAGAAGTGGGTAAGAGGGCTGGAGCATCTGTCCAGGTGGCTTGTTAGAAAAAAACAATCAAGGTAGAAAATTTCCAGCCCTAGGTGATATAAGCAGGAGATTGGTGGGGGATATCTAGCTGATTAAGCCACATTTGGTATAGCCAATGAGATGAATCAGTGGGCTACGCCATATTTGGTAGAGCCAATGAGGTGAGACTGAAGAGTGGGCCCAGCCAATGATCAACCCACACAACCTAGGTTAGTAATTATAAATCCCACGAAATGCAAGTGCCGGGGCCTTTTGAGCTACTCCTTCTCTGTATGCTCAGGCCTGCTCCTACCTCTCAGGAGTGTAGTTTCACTTTTACATAATAAACTACCTTTTCCTTATACTTTTGGTGTGTTTCGTTCAATTCTTTGTCTGAAGCACCAAGAACCTGGACATCATCACAGAAGCCATCCTTCAACAAGAGGAAGATTTCCACCTCAAAAGAGGGAAGAAAGGGGGCTGCTCGATTTTACCATCAATGACTGACTCACCCAGAGATAACAACTTAACACCCAGCTGTGGTAAAAGACCACCTGGCTGCTATCTCAAGACTTTCTTAATCACCTCCCTCCCACTCCCCCCGAAATCCCTTCCCTGTAAAGAATCCCTAGCCTCCGCTTGTTGGGTAATGCAACTTTCCACATCTGGTCCCTTTCCTCCATTTTGGAAAGTCAGTAAATCTTTCTCTATCCACGTACTCTCTGAGTCTATGAATTCTTTCATGACGCAAATCACCTGACAGTGATGTCCCTTCTTCTGCTCCCAGGGGCTCACTCTCAGACACAGAGCCTTGAGCCTCCATGCCTCAGTCCCCATTGAAGCAGCACGTGTTTCTTTTGGATTCCCAGGTACCAAAAGAAGGCCTATACCAAGAATTTACAGTGCAAATTATATGTTAGGTTCAAATAGATGTGTCCCATGTCTCCAACACAAACAACAGAAATGTAATTATATTAAAACAAACTTTGAAGAATAACCATTAGGTATTTTAGGATTGTTACCAAACTCAAATCTCTAGCCCAAGCACTAATAACCAAATCACAGGTACGTGGTGTGATGAAGGAAAAGTAAAGCTTTATTGCAATGCGCAAAGCAAAGAGAACGGGCAGCTCATGCTGAAAAGACCTGGTTTCCCCCAGGTGTTCCCCACATGCACTTTTTTCTTGGTAGAGGTTTTTTACTTAGGGTGTGTGCACTTGCCAGAGAGAGACAGAGACAGTGAGAGGAAAAGTGAGAATATCCCTCCTGCGGGATGGTGATGCTAACAATCCCTTCTCCTCCATTCTCCATCTGGGATCTTGGGCATGCACACACACTTGCCCAGTACGAGTTTTAAGCCACCGAGTCCAGGACTTGAACTACATTTGATCATGTGAGAGTACAACATCATAACTACTATGCTATCTGCTGGCCCCACCCCACATGCATTTTTGGGGCAGAAGCTTGAGACACATGGTCAGTTCAATGATTGGTTCAAGAGAGTATGGTTGTCTCAGTGGGCATTCTTGATTGGTAAAGCCTTAGATAATCAAATTTCTGCTCAGGTTTCTGGAGACATTCAGCCTGGGGGCTTTGAGCACACAGTCAGCAGTTTCTATCCTACAAAACACCTTACATATTGAAATGAAAACCTTATCTTCCCTTTAAGTGAGAGTTTTAGAGGTCATATGGCCAATGCTGTTTCATTATCATAACCAACGTCTGAAGTCTTACCCCTTCCTCTGGGCCTTTACAGTGTAAATGGACCTTGTATTCTAAGCACCATAGAAAATACATTTCACTTTTAGTTCAACTCTTATTAATTTTCAGTTTGGGAAATTTTTTTTTTTTTTAATTCTTTAGCGGTAGGGAGAACTAAGGGTCCATCCCTCTTAGGGTGTCTTTGCTCAGTTTCAGAATATTTGATCATCACAGGAAAATAGTTAAAATTTGTCACTAAATGGAGGTAACATGTATGATACAATGATTTTTTTTTCATAGAGAGAGAAGGAGCAGGAGAAAGGCCTCTCTGTCCATTTCAGGGGCTAACTTTAGCACACGATCTTCAGTTCAGTGTGTTTCCATGATCTTACTTACCTACACAATAAACATATCTTTAATATGCATCAGGGTTGTAAAATTAAAGCAGAGTAAATACTTCCAGGAAGCAGGACTACTTTCAAAATCTCTGTTAAAAAAAAATAGTCTTGGGAACCAGCAGTTAGCGTAATGGCTATGTTGCTGGACTCCCACGTAGTCGACCGCGGTTCGTGTCCTGGACCCGGTGGCTTAAAACTCACGACAGGCGCGTGTGCGTGCGTGCCCAAGATCCCGAGAGGAGAATGGAGGAGAAGGGATTGCGGCGTGACCATCCCCCCTGGGGGGTGATTTCTCGCTTTCTGTCTCTATGTCTCTCTCTGTCTGTCTGGAGAGCGCACGCGCCCTACAGTGAAAATCTCTCCAAAAAAAAAAAAAATAGTCTTAAGTGATTCATTTTCAACAGTAGTTTAACCTGCAGTCGCTTAACCAGCTTGCAGATATGACAACTCCAGAAAGTACACCTTCCTGGAAAGTTCCTGAACAAACGAAACTGAAAACAGCAAGTTGCCCTTGAGAAATGACTTTTCAAGATGGCGGCTGGTCACCAGCCCTTTGCCCCTTTTCCCTTCCTGGTTCTTCTCTCTCCTCAGGACATTTGGTGGGCCTATTTTGTGGGCTTGATCTGAGCCTGCACCTTAGTACCTAATAAAGAACTAATAAAACTTCCAGTGACTTCCGGGAAGATTGTACACCCCATAGTACTCAGCCAATGAGAAACATGGGGAGGGCGTGCATACTAGGGAATAAATCGCTTGTTGCAACTGATTTGGGCACGCCTGCCCTTCTGACACCTGATCTTGCATGACCGCCATTAAAGTCTCGCTTCCCCACACCTGGTGTCTCCGTGTCCATTCTTGGACATTAGGTGGGTGAGCGTGTTTCTCACACTCTCTACCCCTTTCCCTAGGTTGTTTCAAGAATTACTTTCATTATGTCTTTTAGTCTAGTTCAGCAATTGCCAGTTTTTTCTCCATTGAGTTAACTTTAGAATCAAACCTGGAGTGACATTCACCATAGTTTCATTTTTAAAAGATCCAAATGGGCAAAATATACGTAAGAAAGTACTTATTTTTGGTTAACGGTGTTGCAAACAAACAAACAAAAAACTTTGACATTATTCTTATATTGATTTAAATGTTTTTCTGCAATGAAGCCTTATACTTTATTCTTATCTGGATTTAAATGTTTTTCTGCAATGAAGCCTTATTAATTTTTCGAATCAAAAACATCACCTAAAAATAATCAAATGATACAAGTCCATTAACACTGTTGAGTTCATTTATTCTCACAACCTTCTCGGCAGCTTAAAGATCAGCTGTTAGAAAAGCTGCCAGGACAGTTCCTGAGACAGACACCAGTGGGGTGCCAGTGTCTGAGATAAATCAGTCCAACTGTATTTAGGGACGAACCAACTCACTAATCCAACTGGGGTACAACGTTAGATTATAAACTCCTAGACCTCGTTAGTTCTATAAATCTCGTTTGGACTACCAGCTTTGTAACTTTTTTAGATCTAGTTCTTGTTTTTGCTAACCACACAGCAGCATTTCTGTCACAGAGGTAAGAATTCTGATTTTTTTCCAACGCTTAATTGATATTTTTCTTTAGAGAGGGTCTTACTGGGCCACAGTCCTCTTGTTTTGTGGTAGGCAGTTAGTTAGCCATGAGTGGGCAGCTCTAAGAGAAAAGTGAAGGTTCACCTAGCCCTGGGCTCCAGGAGGGCGAGGCAATTTGCCATCTTCCTTCCTTGGGGCCTGAGGGGCACACACAGGGATGATTCTTAGATTTTTCTCTTATCAAAAAGACCCAACCAGCATTTTGGTCAATACCCTAACCCCCAAGTAAGCGTTTTGGTCAACACCCTAATTCCCACCAGGTCAATGTCCTAATTCCCACTAGGACGGTGAATTAATTAGGCAGTCTAATTAAACAACCTGGCTCACACTGGGCATGGGCAATAAGGTAATCAAATTCCTCATTCCTTACCTGTGAGAGAAGTGTGCAAGTGCAGGAGAAAATGTGGATTCTAATTCCAACGAAGGACAGAGGTATATGACAGACCTCCCACAATAAATATTCATGATCACCTCTAGTAATAAAAGTAACAATGAACCAATATCAAGCGCAGTTGTCACCCGGCAATCTGCCCGCCCAAGAGCCTTTCTGGGTGTACTTTCCTTTCTTTCCTATTAAACCTTCTTTTCTACCTACTTCATTCGTGGTTGCGGTTTCGTTTTGTGCCTAGGGACAGATCTCTTATTTTAGTGATCTGGACCCAAAGAACCAAGGGCATCACAACCAGCAACACGTCCTCCCTTCCGTTAACATTTCCAGTTTCCCAGGTTGCTAGGACTACAGGCCCATGTCATTAGGCATAACCTTGAGATGGGACTAGGACTCAAGCCTGGGCTTCCCATGTGGTCCCCGTCTGTGGAATCCAGTGTCTTAGCAGCTAGGCCCACTGATTATTATTATTATTTTCAGTTTTGCTATAGGATGGACGTGTTCACGGGAGATAGACAGGGAGAGAGAGAAAGTGAGAAATCACTGCGCCCTCCAGGTGGGATGGCCACGCCCTAATCCTTTCTCCTCCAGTTTCCTCTTGGGATTTTGGGGACGCACGCACACATACCTGACGTGTTTTTAAGCCACCGAGTCCAGGACTCAAACCACCCAGTCGGCCACATGGGACCCAAGTGCCTTAACCACTATGCCACCTGCTGACCCTTAATTAATTCTTTTATTTTTATTTTTATTTTTATTTTATATTTTGAGAGGTTTTTGCTATAGGGTGCGTGCACTCGCCAGACAGAGAGAGACAGAGAGACAGAAAGCGAGAAATCACCCCCCAGAGAGGATGGCCATGCCACAATCCCTTCTCCTTGGTTATCCTCTTGGGATCTTGGGCATGCACGTACATGCGCCCGGCGTCATCGGGTCCAGGACGCAAACCGCAGTCAACTACATGGGAGTCCAGAGACATAGCCATTACGCTAACTGCTGGTTCCCACCCTTAATTAATTCTTAAAGGAGATGTGATGGGAGAATTTGTTTTAGCTTTGTCATGAGGAGCATCTGATAAGACAAATTCATAACTCTGTCTGAAAATATTTGGAAAGTCAACCAGCTGAGCCACTCTGAGCTGTTCAGCAACTAGGCAAACCTGTTTTGTGTCCCAGATTTTTCAGAGCCTTTTCTTCCCCTGGACCTTTAGCATAAAGAACAGGAGGGTCGTTATCTATACATGTGAAGTCCTTTTATCTAGGCAGTAGGGCTCGGAAACTGTAGGTAGTATTTAAAAGAATGAGGAAATATAAACAAAACATCCTCTCAAACAACGCCTCCTTGAACTACCTTTTATTTGAGGCTGAGAAGTTTTTTGTCTAGCAGGAAACAATGACCATCAATGGACCCCTCAGGCATTCTCGCCCCAGGAAATTGCTGTGGTTTCCAGCTAGGCCTTTTTCTGCTCTTCACCTGTGTCAGCTTGGACTGCTTTGAAGTGAAGAAACAGCAATAAAAAGGCCCAGAGAGGAAGTTTCCAGATTCCACTGAAAAAAAGAGAACTTGGTGAAAAGCAGGTCACCTATTTTTATGAGCTTTTTTGCCATTGCCTGCCCTGTTTGGGTATTTGTCCCCATCAGCCACCACCGCATTGTGGGGTGGAGCAAAAGTGTCATTTCCTCCATCTAGATGTGAGAGGGTGGAGGGATTGAAGTTGCTGTTTTCCTTTTTCAAATGAAAATAAAAATAAACAGAGTGATTCAGTAGGGAAGGGAAGCTGTACACGTGGGGTGCATAAATTTGTCGCGTATAATAGCATCTAAATGCATGAACACCTCATAGGTTTCCATTTTTGTTTTGTTTTGTTCTAGTGCAGCCTGACATTCTTTCTAAATTTTCTTTTGAGATTTCTTTTTCTCGCCAGAGAGACAGAGAGAGACAGAGACAGAAAGTGAGAAATCACCTCCAGGAGGGTGGTCACACTACAATCCCTTCTCCTCCATCCTCCTGCTGGGATTTTAAGCATGCACACGCCAGTGCCCAGAGTCTTGTGAGAGTCCTGAGCCTTAATCACTATGCTATCTGCTGGCCCCTATTTTATTGATTTATTTTTTAATGCCAGAGTGTGTGAGACAGAAACAGAGAAAGTAATAAAGCACCCCCCCACCCCCAACACATGCACAGGGGAAGGACACGCTGCAATCTCCCTCCTTTCAGGATTTTGGGCACGCATGTACAAGTGTCCAGCAAGTTTCTCAAGCCACCAGGTCTGGGACTTCAGCTATGTAATCAGTCATTGGGGTCCAGGTGCCTTAACCACACACCGACTCTCCTCCTGACGTATCTCCAATCTTACTCCAAGCCAGAGCTTCCTTTCCCATCAGATGGATCATGGGGGAGCCTCCAAAGGATGAAACAAATCTTGGGGATCTGATGAGGTGGTGTAGATAGCAGCTTTAGGAAGTGACAAAAGAAATCTCATGAAGACCAACTACCCACCTACACCCAGATCCCAATACGGTTTCTATCGGTAGCTTTCTGTCGGTAGCTTTCATCCTTCAAGCAAGGATAGAGTGAAGGTCATATCGGGACACCTTCTCTTTACCACCAACAGTCATTGTTTGGTTCATCATTTGATTTAATTCAGACTGACTGACCTTCACACAGTTTTAAATATGAATACATTTTCAAATAGAGCTGTCATGACTTTCTTCAGAAGCTTAATATTTCACTATCATTCTGACTTCTCCCTGTTGAGAATAGGGGGTTATTTTAAAGTGTTATGATGTACCTTTTCTTTTCTGTGTTGTCAGAATCAGAGGAAGGGTGAATTCACCCTCTCTGAGATGAGACGTCCATCTGTCTTCAGTCATCCGAGCTCCTGGGTCTCAGGCTTTCGGACTCAGACTGAATCATACCACTGATTTCCCTGGTCCTCTAGTTACTTTTTTTGCTTTGTCTAGAAAGGCAGTAATTACTCTGTGTGCCCCTAATCCTTTTTTTCCCCCTCCTCCAGGGTTAGAACCAGATAACATTTCTCAGTCTCCTTCTTGGGTATGTGGTCTGGTGACTACCCCCTACCAAACCTTCCACTCTTGTTTTCTCATTATTTATGAATCTGGAAATCAAAGGACTCTAATGCCCTAGAGGATGGCAGAGACATGGAGCTGGGTCCTGATGCATCTCTTGGAAGATGGCCCTGAAGGTGGGCTGTCTGACCAGGAACCCCCACATTGAACTATTTAGTGAGTGAAAAATGGCTGCACTGACATTGACTGGTAGGACAGTTAGCCTCTTGACAACACAATTGGGTTTCATGCTGCCTATGGCTGTAGAGTTCATCCCCATTTGCTTCCTAATTGAAGCATAATGAGCATCAATAGTCTATTTGGATTTTTGCATGGTCGCTTTTTAGAGTTTTGGGATAGGAGGTGAGGGCTTGCCAGAGAGAGATAGAAAGAGAGAGGGAAAGTGAGAAATCATCCCTCCTTGGGTGGGATGGCCATGGCACAATTCCTTCTTCTCTATTCTCTTGGGATTTGGGGCATGGACACACATGTACCGGGCATACTTTTTAAGCTGCTAGGTCAGAGACTCTAGTTTGAATGTCTCTACCAAAATTCACATGTTAAAATCTAGTAAGCCATTGTAAAGGTATTAAGAGGATGGAAGGGACCAGCAGTTGGTGTAATGGCTATGTCGCTGGACTCCCATGTAGTTGACTGTAGTTTGAGTCCTGGACCTAGTGGCTTAAACTCAAACCGGGCGCATGGGTGTGCATTCCCAAGATCCTGAGAGGAGAATAGAGGAGAAGGGATTGCAGTGTGGCCATTCCCCCTGTGGTGTGTCAATCAACAGATGTCAATCTGTTTCAGAATACAGAAAATAAAAGACATGGTTAATACACTTGCCTGCTCTCAAGGCTTTGTAAATCTCTGGAAACTAATAGGCACTCAATAAATGCTAGATTTTTATTGCATGCTGTTTATGCTTCAGCACAGGAAAATACAAAAGATTGCCCCTATCCTCAGATGTTTAAGCTGGAGAGATAATACAGAAACACAAGATGTAACATAAAGCAATATATGTCATGAGCGCTAGGGAGGTTCTACGGATGCTAGATGACCCTGGGCTGGGAGGATCCGAGGAGACTTAGGAAAAGTTCAGGTGGTGGGTGCTCTTGAAGAAGAAGTAGGACTCCAAGATGAAGAGAGAAGAGCAGAGGAACACCACACCATGATGCAGGCTCCAGGAGATGCATTTGGCTCATTCATCACTGTTCGCCAAGGTGCCTGGCCCAAGACGGACAATCTTGTAAATACTAGTTACATGAACATGACTCTGGGTTGGGCAGGGGGATGGATACATGATTGAAGACCTTGAGATCAATCTGAAAAATAAAGAAATGTGTCTGAAAAGGTAGGTTTGAACCCTTTATTAATCTGCTAAGCAGATGCCAAAACAGGATTAAAGGTACATATATTTATTAAAGAAAGCCCCAGAGACAAAGTGGTGGTGGAGGGGGGGTAGGGTGAGGCTGGGAGAGTTGTGAGAACATGAGTAAAGGGAAGAGAAAGGGAAGGTTGGGTAGAAACAGCCTAGATTGCTGTGCAGTCTACTGAAGGTCATCAGGGAGTCCTGAGTCAAAATCAGCTGTCAGCTATTCAGGAAGTTGCAGGACCAAGTACAGAGTCAGGACTTACAACACAAGTCTCCTTGATTCTCGGGGGTCGGTGCTCTTTCCTTTTTTGGATAAGTAAATAAATGTATGAGGAGTCAAATGGCTCTCCCGGAATTGAAGGAGAATTTTTATTCCTTCTATCCTGCCTTCGGTGATAGAGCATAAAACTTACTGGAAAATTATGCTGAAAGATAACCAGTAAGCCCCATGGCTTGCTGGGAATAGGTTCACATGGCACTACCTTGCAAACTACCTTGACAATGTCAGTGCCAAGTTCCTGGTTTGTATGTGCAAGCAACCTTCAGTAAGGAGCTGTGCAAAATGATGGGCAAAGCGCCAGAGAAGGTCATTGACTTGATCGTTGACCTCCCTGGCTTCAGTTTCCTCATGAATGAAATAGGAAGTTTAGAAAAGATGTTTGCAAAAGTCTACCCAACTCTTGCCTGAGGATTCTGAGAAACCTGACAGGTGTGAACCTTGTGGCTTCATTCATGAAGAGCGAGGAAAATCATGGCTCCCGTGGATGGGGTAGGACAAGGATGGCTTCCTTTGGGGTTGTGTTGAAGGTACGATGAAGCCATTGCATTAGGCTCAGGGGCTTTAATGTTCTTAGCTCCAGTTGAGGCTCTACAAATTAAATGAGAGTGAGACATGGTACCTGACCGTGGGGAATTCAGGTTAGTTAGAAGACTTGGTGAGAGGCGATGTGAGCTGAGGAAAGGAAGAGAGTGTGGGGAAGGACTCTGTGGAGTCACACAATCTCTGAGTTGGATTCTTCTTGAAAGACCCACTTTCTAGAGTTGAGGGAAGGTGGGCTTACTAGAGCAGCAGCTGGAACAAAAGTGGTTCTCACACAATGACTTGCTGTTTCCCAAGTGTGACAGGGTCAAAGATGACCAGCTAGAAATGTCCCCATGCTGCTCCTCACCCACCCCAGATCCTACTCTAGATGTGGAGACCGCTTTCTTGGTCCACTCACCAGGGGGCTTCTTCTGGTGCAAAACACTCTCTGAGGGGAGGCAGAAAATTGTGATGGGTTCCTTAAAAAAGGCAGATGAGAGGAGGCAAACAAGTTAGAGGAGAAGGTAAGTAGGTCTTTTCTAAAAAAAAATAATAATTTTTATGACTTTATGAGAATATATGTTCATGAGATTTTTTTTCTTTTTATTGCCTGTGAGTGAGAGAAAGTACCTCCCAATGGGACATGGTCACACAATCCTTTCTCTCTCTCTTTCTCTATCCTGTCAGGATTCTGGGCACTCATGCACACATGCCCAACATGTGTTTCTAGCCACCAGGACTGGGATTCAACATGCAGTTGGCCATGTGGGATCTGGCTCCCATAGCACAGGGCTTAACTGCTGTCCTACAGGGCCAGTCCAAAGCTAAGTAGATCTAGTAATAGGAAATTCATAGAGAAGAGATGAGAAAGTGGGAGAAAAATGTCTCCTGGGGCCAGGAGAGGAGAGAGAATGGGGAGGGTATGTGGTGAACAGGAGGTTGTGAGTGTGCATTAAGATTACTGAACTAGGGACCAGCAGATGGCATAATGGTTATGTCTCTGGACTCCCATATAGTTGATCGCTGTTCAAATCCCAGACCCAGTGGCTTAAAACTCATGCTAGGCATGTGTGTGTGTGCATGCCCAAAATCCTGAGAGAAAAATGGAGAAGAAGGGATCGTGGTGTGACCAGCACCCCCTGGGGGTGATTTCCATTTTCTGTCTTTCTGTCTCTCTCTGTCTCTATGACAAGCACAAGTACCCTATAGCAAAAATCTCTCTGAAAAAAAGGGAGGCAAAATGTAGGAGAACTTCAAAAAAATCATAGAAAATGGAGTTAAATATGGATTTATGTTGGTGCCAAAAAATAAAATCCATGCATAGTTTTTTTCATATTTATTTTCCATGAACTTTTTTTTTTTAAAAAAGAATGATTTTATTTAACTTTATTTATTTATTTATTTTCAGTTTGGTTAGAAAGGGAGGGAGAGAGAGAGAGAGAGAGAGAGTAAGCCGCTAGGTGTGGGACACACACCGGAGAGAGTAAGCCACTAGGTCTGGGACTCAAACCGTGGTCAGCCATGTGGGAGTCCAGTGCCCTTAACCACCATGCCACCTGCCAGCATCACTCTTAACCACCACACCACCTGCCAGCCCTTCTCATGAGTTTTTTGAAGATCGCTTTAAGTACATGGAAATTTTGAATTGACTCTCTGCTCCTCCCTTTAAACATTTTTTTTTTTAACATTTTTTTTTTTTTTGAGAGACAAGTTCAAGATTTCCGTTTTGAATGTTTCTGGCAGCTTACACCTTTCCTTTTCAATCATGACATCATCCAAAGACCAAACCTTCATGTTTGGCATTCTAAAGACTACTGTAGACTTACAATACATACGTGCATAATTGGAATGCGTTGTGGCCAAGGAGTATTTCCAAAGACCTTCAGGGCTCCAGGGAGGAGCATTATTTCCCATGAATGGGTCAGAGAGAATGAAGCATTTGATCTGCTTGAATATGCATTCATCCAGGAAGAGTCAAAGCCAGGCCTCAAGCAGACAAGCAGTCCAACACCCTAGCTGCCATGCTACCTGGCAGCTTCCACCACTTTATTCTTAGAGCTGCACATTCACTTCCTGGGAAAAAAATAGTCTCGGATTCTCTTCTTTCAATCCACGGTCCCAGGACTCTGTTTACCCTAGTTTGACATTGCTGTTCTAGAAATGCCTTCTTTGATGCCTCATCTTGGTGACCCCTCCATATAACAAGAAATTCATTTAAGACTGGAGTTGCATGTGTGCACGCTTCAACACACACTTGATTACACCTTAGTCTGCTTTGCTGAGCATATCGGTGGAGATTTAAGAAAACTGATGAAACAAAGAAGACTAAATTGCAGTGGTTTAAAGATTGGAACCAGCAGATGGTACAATGGGAATGTCATTGGGCTCCCATGTACTCAACTGTGGTTCGAGGCCCAGATCCAGCAGCTTAAACTCATGCCGGGTACGTGTGCGTGCGTGCCCAAGATCCCGAGAGGAGAATGGAGGATAAGGGATTGTGGCATGGCCATCTCCCCTGGGGGGCTATTTCTTGCTTTCTGTCTCTCCATTTTTCTCTGTCTCTCTGGCGAACACATGCGCCCCATAGCAAAGTTTACAGTTTAGAATTAGCAGCAGTTGGGACCAGGAGATGGTGTAATGGTTAAGTCGCTAGACTCCCACACGGCCGACCGTGGTTCGAATTCCGCACCTAGAAACTCATGCCAGGTGTGTGCGTGCATGCCCAAAATCCCAAGAGGAGAAGGGATGGCAGCATGGCCATCCCCCCTGGGAGGGGGTGATTTCTTGCTTTCTGTCTCTCTATCTATCTGGCAAGCACATCCACCCTATAGTAAAAATCTCTCTAGAAAGAACTAGTACCAATCATGGTTTAGGAGCAGATGAGCAGAATCTCAGCACTTGGTCTATCCTTCCCATAAGTAGCCTGTGCCTCCCCTAGTTACGGAAGTCATTTGCTTGTCATTCTGTCATGCACATTTACATGATCTCTGAGCCTATGATAATATTTACACAGACTCTGGGGTCTAACAAATCTGGAACATTTAAATAGTCTTCTTTGTTATGTCATAAAACCAACATACCCTGCTGGCCGCTGGCTCAGTGTCCGCCTTCCTCCTAACAATCAATGTATTCTTCCAAGAAATCTCCAGGTTTTCTTGCAGGGGTTTGGTCAAAACACCTGTCATCCAGAAAAGACCATTTACTAACTTTCTGCAACAGTTTTCTTTTCTGTGTCTATTAGAATGATCAATAAATGTTCATGGGGTAAAAGGTGACAGGGAAGAGAATATCAGTAATTACAATGGTCATTTATTCTTCACTGTAAACGGAGCGTGCACAAGGAGCTACTTATCCCTAAGAAGTGACACAAATGTGGATTGCACACAACAAGTGTCATAAGCATACAAAGAGCAGACTTCACATTTGTGCTGAATCTTTATTTTTACTTACACTTTCTTTCATTTTTTTAAATTTAAAACTCTCAGACAGATGAGCATTTGTGATGCACTTGAATTCACTGCCCAGAGCACCTGGAGGCCAGAGTGCCTCCCCTGGCTTCTCAGCCTCTCCCAGCAGCTGTGTGCCACAGAGATGGGCCCTCTGTCCCTCTGCAGCTGGCACTCCTATCCAGACACAATGTAAGTCAGTTTGATCCTGTTCAAGTGGGAGTCATCTTCAGAGACATGATGTCCCAGAAACAAATAACATAAGACAATATAAGATGCTCCATTATTCCAGCCACATGAGGAAATATGCATTCACTTACACGCTACTCATACATTTATTCATTTACCTAGCAAATATTGATTGTCTACTTACTTTTACTCAAGGTATTTATAGGATAAAGGCTGTACAACAAAGACATTTTTAAAAAAATGCAGTGGCAGGCCTGCAGATGACGTGGTGTTTGAGATGTTGGACTCCCACATGGCCAACTGTGGTCTGAGTCCCAGACCTGGTGCCTTGAAACACGTCGGGTGCATGTGCATGCATGCCAAAAATCCCAAGAGGAGAATGGAGAAGAGGGATTGTGGAGAGGCCATCCCTCCTGGAGGTGATTTCTCACTTTTCTTCTCTCTATCTCTGTCTCTCTCTTAGGAGAGTGCACGTGCCCTATGGCAAAATCTTTTAAAAAAATGTCCAGTGCCTTAAAGAGGAAAGAGTCTCTGTTCTTTCTGATCACAGCCCAGGCAGTTCACAATGGCAGGACAGCTCAGCTGCATGTGGCCACACAGGGACCCTGTTGCTCCTTCATCCCACAGGCCACGTCCTTGTGATGCATGTGTTTATGCAAGGGGTCTTCAAAAGGTTCACAGAAAATGCTTATTGTGAAAAAATGATTCATGGATTTCAAAATGTTTTCGAACCCAAAGAAACTTGCACTTGAATTTCATTGTTTCACAAACTTAAAAAAAAAAAAGTTTCCACAGGGTATATGCACTTGCCAGAAACAGACAGACAAAAAGGGGAAAAACTCTGTGCTTATCACCCCATGATCTCTTCTCCTCCGTTTCTCCAACCCATTGGGATGTGGGGCATGCACTCACATGTACCTGGTGTGTTATCTCAAGACACCGTCCAGCACTCGAGCTGTGGGGTTGGCCATGTGAGATTAAGTTGGCCATGTGAGATCTACCTCGTTGATGTGGCCACTCAACCTGCATTGGTAAGATCATGATCACGTGGCCATACCAAGCTGCAATGGATGCTGGGAAAGGTAGTCTCTAGCCAGCAGTTCTGTGCCTCAGTGACATTTCATTCCATGCAAGAAACCAAGAAAAGATTGTCATGGAGCAATTCCACAAAATGGTGTGGACTCTATGTGCTCTATCGAAGTTTGTTTTCATTTTGTCTCATAGTAGAGATGCATTTACCTTTTAAAAATTACATTATGCACAGTGAGACAATTCATTCAAAGCAGAATCTCCACACCTTTTCCCACTCCCTGAAAAAGGTGATTGCCCCATTACTTACAGATCGAGTCTAATCATGCCATTAGGTTCTTCTTTGGCTCACTGACTCATTGTTGTCATGAATCAGACACTGTTGCCATGAGTTTCAAACATGCCGGTTGGCCCCAGGTCTTGCATATCCTAACACATATTGAAAATGAACCCACCAAGACCCACAGGCAATAATCCCAAATAGACAAGTGAGGTTAAACTGAGTTAAAAAATCTCCTCACAGCAAAGGAAACAATAATTAGAGTGAAAAGACAAACCTCAGAATGGGAGAAGATATGTGCAAATTATTCTTCAGACAAGGGACTGATATCCAGAATATATAGGGAGTTCAAGCAACTTGCCTATAAAAAAAAAATAATAATAATCCAACTATAAAATGGGGAAATGAATTGAATAGATAGCTCTCCAAAGAAGACTTATGCATGGCCAAAAGGCATATGAAAAAATGGTCAAAGTCTCTTGTCATAAGGAAAATGCAAATTAAAACCACAACATGATGACGTTGGACCCTAGTTAGAATGGCTAGGATCAGAAATTAAAGAATGACAAAGGCTGGCAAGGCTGTGGCAAAAAAGGGAACCTTCTTACATTGTTAGTAGGGATGTAAATTAGTACAGCTCTGCGGAAAACAATGTGGGCATTCCTCAAAAACCTACAGTCATGGGACCAGTAGATAGCTTAATGGTTATGTTGCTGGACTCCCATGTAGTCAACCATGGTTGGAGTCCTGGATCTTGTGGCTTAAAACTTACACTGGGCACATGTGTGTCTTTTCCCAAAGTACTAAGAGGAGAAAGGATTGTGGCATGGCCATCCCTCTAAGGATGATTTATTGCCTCTGTCTCTCCATCTCTCTCTCTGTCTCTCTGTGAGGGCATGTACTCTATAGCAAAAGTCTCTCTTAAAACAAACAAACAACCTACAAGTCGAACTACCATATGACTCAGTAATTCCACTCCTTGGTATTTACCCAAACGATAAGAAAACACTCAGTTGGAAAAGATGCTTGTATATCCATGTTTATTGCAGAATTTATTCAGAATATGTAAGACATGGAACTAATCTAAGTGTCCAAAAACTGATGACTGGATTGGAAAACTGTGGCACATATATACTATAGAATATTATTCAACTAAAAGAAGCAATGAGAGCCTTTTGTTTGATTCAAAGTGGATGGATATAGAAAACTTAATGTTGAGTAAAGTGAGCCAGACTTGGAAAGACACACACAGTATATCCCCTCTCAAGTTTGTATTGAGTGTCTGCATTCTGTGGGGGAGGTTGAGAGATCTGAAGATGTGATGGTGGAGAGGTTGGGTGAGGATGCTAGAGACTATAAGGGGGCATTGTGGCTGGTAGTCAATAGTTTGTGGAGGGTAAATGTGAGGTGCAAGTTGAAGAAACATTTGAAAGGCAGAAAAATAGAAAGTTCTCTGTTGAAAGAAAGCGCCATACACCATGATGGGGAATTTATGTAAAATGTGAAATTCATCTGAAAATTTTTAAAAATAATAATAAATAAATTGAACCCACCACGGCATAATCAGGCACTGGGCTACTATCACTTTTAGCACACATGTGACTCAAACTCTTCATGTCTGCTGAAGGGTGGTTTTCTCTGGAATTGTGTGCAATTGTGGTTAAGGCTTGGGAGTGTCATCCAGCTGCCAATGGGCAAACTGCTCATCCTATGGAGAGACACTATCACTGCTCATCACCAAAGAAGCAGCAGAACTGATTGATGTAGGGGAATAACAGAGCTTTCCCATCGTTGTTTTAATCCTGGATCTAGCCATACCTGAAGTTACCACTGCACTTTGATTTCTCAGCTAGCTGATCCTATTATTAGCCTGAAGCTTTTAGCGTTGTTAATTTTAGCTATTGTTGTTAATTTTAGCTATAGTGTGTATGCACTCATAGAGAGAGTCAGAGAGAGGGAGAGATGGAAAATTTAATTTTATCTATTGTTGTTGTTAATTTTAGCTATAGTGTGTATGCACTCATAGAGAGAGTCAGAGAGAGGGAGAGATGGAAAATGAATAAAGCACCCCCATGGGGGATGACCACACTGCAATCCCTTCTCTTCTATTCTCCTCTTAGGATTTGGGAGATGAACACACACATGCCCAGTATGTTGTTCAAGCTGCTCAGTCTGGGACTTGAACTGAGCTGTTGGCCATGTGGGATTCAGCCTCCTTAGCCACCAGCCTTCTGGCTCTCCTAGACTGAAGAAATTTTGAATCACATTTCTCTCATTTAAAAAGTAAAGGATCATATTACTCATTATTCTATACATAAATGTAACAAGACTAGGGCCAGCCAGTGGCATGGTGATTAAGGTGACTGGATTCCACATGACCAACTGAGTGATTCTAGTCCTGGACCCTGTGGCTTGAAGAACATGCTGGGTACGTGTGCATATGTGCCCAAAATCCCAAGAGGAGAATAGAGGAGAAGGGATTGCAACGTGGCCACCTCCCAGGGGATGCTTTCTCATCTTCTTTCTCACTGTCTCTCTCTTGGATGAGTGCACATGCCCTACAGCAAAATAAAAACAAAACCAACAACCAAAACCTAGTAATAGGACCAAACACCTGATAAACCAATATTTAAGAAAGTAGTAACAATACTTGTAATTTATAGAGCCTTTGTAGGTGGCAGGCACAGTTTTAAGTGCTTTGCATGTATTAACTCATTTAGACCTGACAACTGTTTGAGGTAGGCGTGTAATTTACTCCTGTTTTACAGATGAGAAAACTGAGTCTCATGAAAGTTTTTTTGGCTAGTGTTTTCAGAGTCAGGGTTCAGACTCACGCATAGTAGGGAGAAATGGACCATCCCAACAGCTTACCTTCTAATAGTTTTCAAATGACCTTAGCATTGTGTAAGACAATTTTGAGCCATTTTTAAAGGGAATTATCAGAGGCAGTTGACTTCAGAAAACAAATATTGCCATGCATAATCACACTTCATGTTTGGCCGGAAGGG
>NW_006206760.1:3245738-3266018 GCF_000334495.1 Tupaia belangeri chinensis
CACTTAATTACTTTACTTACCACACATGCGTCTCAGTGACATTTGGCTGTTCACACAAATCAGATAGGCCCTGAAAGAACGTGACCGTCAGGGAAGAATGTAAAGTAGCCTCTGAAGGTGATTCGGGAAAACAGGCTTCCAAACTTGTGCTGACAAAGGAATGGTTTTGAGGGGAACATTTGTATACATAAATTATAATATGCTATAAATTGGGACGCTGGATTCCCACAAGGCTGACCATGATTCGAGTCCCAGACCTGGCAGCTTGCCAGAAAGCTTCTCACTTTCTCTCTCTCTCTCTCTCTGTATCTTTCTGATGAATAGTAATAATAATAAATTAAATTAAATAATTCTTTTTAAAAATGTTTGTGAAAAATGGAATTAAAATACAAGTGTATTCTCAAGAAGTTTGGAAAGTCGTACACAGTTTTTTCGTAATATGCATTTTCTGTCAGCTTTTTGAAGACCCTGCGTCTGTACCTAACCGAAGCACAGTGCTGTGGCCCTCCCCTGGGGGATCTGGAAACTAGCAGGTGTGGGTTGGGTGGAGCAACTTCTCTGATGAGCCTGAGGAAGGCATTGAAATAACTCTAGGGATAAACAGCCAAGATTGAGAAAGAAGCCCGCACTGGGGCGAACCCTTTCAAGAATCTAACAGAAGAAACTCTGAGGAAAAAAAAAAAAACACTTCAGGAATGGCTTTAACTTTGCAATCTCCCAGAGACTAAATCTCTTTAAAATATGTATTTAATTTCATTTATGATTATTTTTAAATTTGATCAGAGAGAGACATACACAGAGAGGGAGAGAGAGAGAGAGAAAGTGAGAAAGCAAGCCACCAGGTCACCAGGTCTAGGACTTGAACCATGCTTGACCATTTAGGAGTCCATACCTTAACCACCGTGCCACCTGCTGGCCCTGAGATCAAATCTCTCTCTCTTTCTTTTTTTTAATTTTTCCTATAGGATGCGTGTGTGCACTCACAGGACAGACAGAGTGAGAAATCACCTCCTGCGGGGCCTGCACTGGTGTGAGGTGCTTTTGTTTTTTGTTTTATGTTTTTTTGAGAGGTTTTTGCTATAGGGCACCTATGCTCGCCAGAAAGACAGAGAGACAGAAAGTGAGAAATCACCCCCCAGGGGGGATGACCACACCGCAATCCCTTCTCCTCCATTCTCCTCTTGGGATCTTGGGCACGCACACACATGCGCCCAGTGTGAGTTTAAGCCACCGGGTTTGAGACTTGAACCGCGGTCGACTACATGGGAGTCCAGTGACATAGCCATTACGCCAACTGCTGGTACCCTGGCATGAGTTTTACGCTACCAGATCCAACACTCAAACTGCAGTCGCTATGTGGGAGTCCAACAACATAACCCTTCCACCATTTACTGGTCCCAAGCCTAAACCTTAAAGAGGTGTTACTACCATGGAGATAATAGGACTATAGTCATTTTCTAGATTTTATGGAAGTTACTTAAAGCATCCAAAAAATTGAAAGAAGATTCAGTGTGTATCCACTGCCTTTATTCAATAGGGCACCTATGCTCGCCAGAAAGACAGAGAGACAGAAAGTGAGAAATCACCCCCCAGGGGGGATGACCACACCGCAATCCCTTCTCCTCCATTCTCCTCTTGGGATCTTGGGCACGCACACACATGCGCCCAGTGTGAGTTTAAGCCACCGGGTTTGAGACTTGAACCGCGGTCGACTACATGGGAGTCCAGTGACATAGCCATTACGCCAACTGCTGGTACCCTGGCATGAGTTTTACGCTACCAGATCCAACACTCAAACTGCAGTCGCTATGTGGGAGTCCAACAACATAACCCTTCCACCATTTACTGGTCCCAAGCCTAAACCTTAAAGAGGTGTTACTACCATGGAGATAATAGGACTATAGTCATTTTCTAGATTTTATGGAAGTTACTTAAAGCATCCAAAAAATTGAAAGAAGATTCAGTGTGTATCCACTGCCTTTATTCAATAAGTGTTAACATTCTGCTTTGCTCCGATGGGTGTGTTTATTTTTGTTGAAGCATTTGAAAATAACTTCTAAACACTTACACATTTTACCCCTAAATTAGTCAAAAATAGAGAAATTTTCCAACATAACATAGTACCATTTTCACACTTGAGACAACTAACAACTATCCCCTATTACCATCTAATAACCATTCTACACTCAAATTTATCTAAAAACATCTATGATAGGTAATTCTTGCCTTCCTTCCCTAGGGAAACAATTTGAAAAATCCCAACAAGCTAGCATTCAATCAAGGTATTGCATTTAATTATGTCTTTTTATTATCTTTGTTGCTAACATAATTGTATATATATATTTTTTTTTCTTAATAATCTCCTTTTGAAGAAACATGCCCAGCTGTCATGTAGAATGTTCTGTCAGCTGAAAGTCCACAAGTTTGATGAGATGTAAGTGAATGATTTTGGCATGACTACATCCTACCTAGGTAATTTGGGGTAGTGCATTTTTGTCTCATTAAGAGTCATGCCATCGGGGTACCCTGTATGACTTATGCTGAATGCGATCACTAGATTAAGGTGGTAACTACCAGAACTTTCCACCGAGACACTATTGTTTCCCTCCGTGATTAGAAGCCCATGGGGAGATAATGTTTCATCCCACACATATCCTTGTTCACAGCATCGTTCTCTGAACAAGCTTAGTCCTTAAGGAGAATGACTTTATCCATCTTACGTGCTTAAGCACAGCTCAAGATGACTTCATAAAACTACTTAGAAAAACATGTTTATTTATATCCTGAGAGAGTGCAAGGCGAGGGAGAGAAAGACAAACATTCTCAATCAATTCTCATGCCACGCTCCCCCTTCCCCACCGACCTTGGAACCTTCCGGATCACAGACACACCTGCTCATGCTGGGCATGTACTCGTGACTGAGAGCCGAACCCCAGTCTTCCCCATAGCTTCCAGCTTTGCAGAACCTTGTGCTACTGCTGTATCACCCCAGCTGGGCCCATGGCACTCTTCCTAAAATACCTTCAACAATTTTTTTTTTTTTTTGTATTTCTTATGAATCCTATGTTACAAGAGTTCCTTTGGCTCTTCGTCAAAAACAGCGCAATCTTGCTCAATGCTGATGGAGAAGTTCTGCAAATGTGTAAACATTTCCTGTTGGGGACAGCTGGTAGCATGCAGCTTTGCTCTGGAGACATCCTTTACTTTCCACTGACGCTGAGAGTTTTCAAGAGGACTCACAAAATACAAAGGCCTCCAGGGCCAATAAGGAGTGCATTGTGATGTCCTGAAAGAGGGGCTTCCAATCTTGTTTCCCATTGGAGTCATCTAGGGAGCTTTAAAACCATGCCCTGGTCCTAACCTAGACTTTTTGGGTCAGAATCTATGAGGGTGGAGCCACGCATCAGTCTGTGTGAAAAACTCTCCAGGAGCTTTTATTGGTCAGTCTGGATGAGAACCACAGACCAAAGAAGCTACTTCAAAAAGGAAAGATAATTGTAGCATCAAGCACCATCCACCTTCCTCCAGAATGAGGGTTGCCCAACTTTGCTGCGTGTTGGAATTACTTGGGGAGTTTCAAAATGTCTAATGGCCAGTTTTTATCCCATGCTAATTAAATGGGTATGTCTGGCCATAGAAACTTGGGCTTCAGAATATTTGAAGGGGTCTTGGTAATTCTTTTTTATTTATGAGTTCCAAGTTTTTTAAATTTATATATATTTTAAAATTATTATTCATACACTAAATTGCTATACATCATTTAGATTGTGAAGAGATTTTCCCCAGCATGATATGCACCTCAGTCTGGCCCAGTTGAGAACACCATCCACAACCTCGTCAACAGATAAATCTTACCTGTGTCCCACAAGTGTCCTACCTTTCCACTTTCCCCCCAAATTTCCTACACTCTTCCCCTCCCACACTCTCTTTCATTCTAATGTATGTTAAATTTGGGGACCACTGTCCCAGATATGGTCTTCTGAAGAGTAGTGTGGATTCTGAAATCAGTTGATTTTCACTAATTGTGTAATCGCTTGTCCGAAATCTCTTCACTAAGAAAAGTAGATAACAACGCTAATGCATTTTTTCTTGTCTGGGCTGAGAGACTATAGTTACTAGCATAGAAGAGTACCCTTCTTACCCCTTGTGCAAAGGAATATCGAAATGTTTGTAGAAAATGGAATTAAAGTATGAGTTGATTTTGGTGCAAACATTCCTTGGAATCCATGCATAGTTTTTTTTTTTTTTTTTTGTTCCTTGGAATCAAAGCATAGTTTTTTTTTTTTTTTTTTTTTTTTTTTTTTTTTTTTTTTTTTTTTTTTTATAGTATGTGTCTTCTCTAAACTTTTTGAAATTCCCTAGTGGTGTAGTGGTTAAGGTACTGGTCTCCCCCATGGTTAAAAGAGGTTCAAGTCTCAGACCTGGCAGTTTGCTTTCTCATTTCCTCTTTCTCTAAATAATAATAATAATAATAATAATAATAGATACAATGAAATAAATAAGTCTTTTAAAAAATACAAGTTTACTAACTGATGGCTCTGGAGGTTCAAGGTATAAAATGGGTTTCTGTGGACTGAAATAGAGGTGTTGGCAGGACCACATCCCTTTCTAGAGATGCTGGGGGATGATCTGTTTTCTTGATCTTTCCAACTTCTAGGGACCACCCACTATCCATGGTCTATTCATGGTGGTATCTGCCTTCATCTTTAAAGACGTCTATGGCCAATGTCTTTCTTACATCACATTCAGACTCTTCCACCTCCTTCTTCCACATCTAAGGATCCTTGCGATTACACTGGGCCTATCCAGATAATCCAAGATAAGCTCCCAGTTGTAAAATAGCTGATTAGCTACTTTAATTCCATCTGCTCCCTCCATGCCCCCTGCCATATAGGATGACGCATTCATGGGTTGGGGGCATCAAGGTAGGTACATCTTTTGAGGGCTATTATTTTGTCTACCACACCCTCAACACCTTTTCCTCCTAATCAAGTGCAAATGTAATTGGATGTTTCTGTCAACTGATGTCCTATAAATACTGAGAGTCTTGTTAATGTTTCATGAACATGATACCAACTATTCAGTAGAAGAAACCTACTGCAGGCCTAGTTTCATTATTTCCCTTGCCAATAAATCCCATCCCTGCTGCCCGTTGAAGGGACAGACTGAGGCAGCCCTGCTTGCGTCCTGTGATCCTTCTGCATAGTCACAGTTGATTGGACCAGGGGAGGCCTCCTGACCCATGAGGAAAGCATAGATTGTGTTTTCAGCACTTCATTAGAATTTCTCTTAGGAAGGTGAAGTACAGACATCTGTATTTAGTTTTTATTGCACTGTGGAGCCAAAGACGATTGTAGAGTTAGAGCTGGGATTAGCAACGTGGTCATTCGGTGCCTGTACAAATCAGAGTTTGAAAGGAGCACAGACCACGAAAGCACAGAAGAAGATGGTCGGCAGAAGGGACAGCTGGACTCATTTGCAGAAAGAAGCTGAGATGTGAGACTTTTTTTTTTTGGAGAGGTTTTTGCTATAGGACACGTGCCCTCTCCAGAAAGACACAGAGAGACAGAGAGACAGAAAGTGGGAAATCATCCTCCAGGGGGGTTGGCCATGCAGCAATCCCTTCTCCTCCATTTTCCTCTTGGGATTTTGGGCACGCACACACACATGCCTGGCGTAAGTTTAAGCCACTGGGTCCGGGACTCGAACTGCGGTCAGCTAAGAGGGAGTTCAGCAACAGAGCCATTACGCTAACTGCTGGTCCTGAGATGTGAGACTTTTCAGCCCACAGAGAGAGTTTGTCTCCATTCTTAGGAAATTTTTCTTCCCATAAGCTTGCTTATCTTTTGGAAAATAATGTTTCACCCTTTTTTAAAAGTTTTTGCCTCCTGAGATTTTGGGCACGTGTGTACACATGCGTGGCATCACACAAGATATTAAAAACTAGAACTTGTGACAGCAAAGAGAATTAAAGAGTTAAAATACTAGTCCTGAAGGTTGTAATAAAGTCATCACAACCTTCACTTTATCCATGGAACAGGGCAAATGCGGGAAAGAAAGAAGAATAATCTTTAATCTTCAATCTCATCATCTCAATGTTCTTGACAGTCTATCTTTTACAAATAACAAGGAAAGCAAGTGTATCAGGTAGAAATGTTTGTGGTTAAAATTAGCTGCACACCCAGTTAATGGCAGTGAAACGGCATTTATTGTACTGAGCAAGAAGTCTGGGGGTGATGCCAGGGTCTGTTCTGGGGCTCCATAATGTCAGCAAGGACCCCATGCCTGGGACATTCTCAGCTGTTGACTTCTTTCTTGCTCTCCTTCATTGCCTCATGGTCACAAGGTGGCTGCAGCAGTTTTAGGTATTTGGCTTCCCATCAGCTTTCTAAGGTGGAAGGAACAGGTGGGGGTACTGCATCTGTCTTTATCTCTGAGCTTCTGACATTTATCTGAGAAGGAAACTCCCCAAGCCCACTTCCCCTTCCATCTCTCTGGCCAGAACAGGCTCACATGCCCACTCCTAACACAACACCATCAGAGGGGAACAGGACGACATTGTGGTTCAGACCAAACATGGTTAATCTCCTGTGATGGGAGTGGATCCTCCCTCCTGGAGAGGCATGATTTCCACTGACTGAGGTTTTCTTAGCAGAGAAGTGGATGTCTGACTACTCACCAGCTGTGTCTGCTGACCAACTGTGTCTTCAACAAACAAGCAGTTAAATGGCTGAGAGGAAGAAGAAGGGGAGAAAGAGGATTCGGGAATCCACCAACTTATTCTATTGCAAGAAAGGAGCTCTAGTCATGCCTATGATAGCGGCTCTGATTGAGGCTGTTGGAACCACATCAAAAACAAGTTTTTTTTCTGTATTCTGAAGGGATCTTCTAGGTTCTAGACTGAAGACATTGCCTGGGGTTTACTCTCAACTCTTTATTTTCAAATACTGTTTGAGAAATTCCCGTGGGTGGCAATGGGAAGAGTTGGTAACACCACTGGCAATCCTAAACACTGAACAGATTTGGGTGTTCCCTTCCTCCCAGCCCTCCTGCAAGTACTTCACAGTAAAATGAAAGGCCAACCGATCGCTAACAATTGTTTTCCTCACGACTACTCCACTTTAAAAAAAAATTTTTTTTTTGAGAGGAAGAGACAAATACTCAAGAGAATTTCATGCCATGATCCCACCCCAAGCCCCATCAGCCAGCTGATACCATGAGTGTGTGTGAATAGAATACGCAAGTCTATTAAGAAGCCAAGCCTGGGATCTTCCACGTGGATAAGGCATCACTTGGGCAGCACAAGCCAGCCAAATGCTTTTAAAACTTAATAACAATATTAGCTTTTTCTCTCTCTCTCTCTCTCTCTCACACACACACACACACACACACTCTCTGTTTTGGGTGATTGCAGCTATTGTGATGACATGAAGTACATGCTTGGTCTCTGGGGGTAAAACAGCACCGCTCATGGGGTGCTTGCCGGACTTTGATGTCATCACTGGAATCCAAGATAGTATAAAAAAATAGTTTGTCATCCCAATGTGTGCTTTTTTTTAATTTATTTATTTAAATTTGACCAGAGAGAGACACAGAGAGAGATAGAGAGAGAGGGAAAGTGAGAAAGCAAGCCACCAGGTCCAGGACTCAAACCGTGGTTGGTCACGTGGAAGCGTCCAGTGCCTTAACCACCACACCACCCGCTGGTCCCAACCCCAATGTTTTGAGAGTTAATTCAGACCACAAAAGACTAACACTGACAACACATGGCTTTAATCCATTTTACTGATCAAGTTAACATAGGTGAAGAACATCAGATTTTGCTAGATAAAAGGTGAGTAAGCTCAGTATAAAGTGTTTGATGTTGCTGTTACAGATCTCAAAGCTGTCAAAAAGGAAAGAGATCACACAATTTATAAGAAGACAGTAGGCTAAAGAGATCGGTGGGGAGAGGGGAGAAAAGAAAAGACCTGATATTCTTTGAGTATGCTCTCTGTTCCGAATACAGGAAACAATGCACACACGTGTGTCATTACCTGGAATTCTCATTAAGTATTTTTATGGCCACTGGGCACAGCTACAGTGAGGAAATTAATGCTTGGGACATTGGTGTGATTGTGCAAGATCACCAGGCAGCAAGCGGTTGGTGAATTCAGGTCTGTCTCACTTAACCCAGCCATGCTTTCTGAAAGAATACGTGTTGTTTCAACAGATTCCGAGGATAAATTATTTGCTAGGTGAGTAAGAACTTTCGCTGTTCACAGAAAAGAGCATCGAATCCACTTACTCTGAACTGCTGCTGATGTCTCTACAGGCCGGCGTGCTGTCGCTTTTTGGATAACTGTTGTCGAATATTTACAGTGGTGGAGTTACAAAGGTAAATTATGTTGTACCTGTACACAGAGAATTTATGGGCCAGCACAGAAACAGCAACACACACGAATGATTGACATCTAGCATGACGACTGCTAAGTGGTTACATAGTCAAGGTAGAGTGAAATCAGAGAAAAAGAAGTCCCCTCTCATCAGGGGGCTGGAGAACGATTCCTGTAGGATATGCAGACACTGGTTAAAGGACAAATAGGGGTGTGCCATGGAGAGAGTTTTGGGGAGGCTTTTCCAGGCAGAGACAGTCTCTGCAAAGGCAAGAACCGTTAAGAGAACTCTGGGATTTACAGAGTTCAGAATTGTCGGCTTACGAAATTTTTAAATGAGTGGCAGAAAATAAATCCCTATAGAAAATCCAGTGCCGGATTTCTTTTTTCTTTTTTTTTTTTAAGAGAGATTTTTGCTATAGGGCGTGTGCACTTGCCAGAGAGACAGAGAGAGACAGAGACAGAAAGAGACAGAGACAGAAAGTGAGAAATCACCCCCTAGGGGGCATGGCCACGCTGCAATCCCTTCTCCTCCGTTCTCCTCTCGGGATCTTGGACACGCAGGCACATGTGCCCAGCGTGAGTTTTAAGCTGCCAGGTCCAGGACTTGAACCACAGTTGACTACGTGGGAGTCCAGTGGTATAGTCATTACACCATCTGCTGGTCTCCCAGATATTTGTAAAATGTTTCAGTTTTATCTTTTTAGGAGGAAGCTAATCGTTTTGTAGTAACATGATGCCACCAAACAAGAAATGATATGAAAGTACAGAGATCCTAAATCAATTAAAATTGTAAATAGTCATGCCTAAATGTTCACCCAAAGAGAACTGGTTACATGCATTTTATATACGCGTAAGTGAAGAACGATGCAGCTATTTATAGGAAGTACCTCACAGCAGTCTATTAGAAGAGAAGAAGGAAGGAAGACTTCATTGCTTCACACCTCCTGTCTTCTGTTCCTGATGGGTCGAAATTCACCCTTCCCAGTATGTCATCTGGCCCCCCTCAGCAGCACACAAGAAGCTGTGACCTGTGCCTTACAGTATGATGTTTCATCCAGGTCCAGAAGTGGAGGGTAGCCAGGTGGCAAGAGGCTCTCCAAATAAGAAAGAAAGAATTCAAAAGGCATCAAGATTTTTATCCCAACTCATATACTGCCTGGCTAGAAAGTCTGGAAACATATCTTTTAAAAGAATTATTTATTGAATTCGATTTCTTGTTATTATTATTTTTTTAATTTGACCAGAGAGAGAGAGAGACAGAGAGAGAAAGGGAAAGGGAGAAAGCAAGCCACCAAGTTCGGGACTAGAACCGCTGTCAGCCATGTGGGAATCCAGCACCTTAACCACTATGCCACCTGCTGGCCCTTAGATATATTATTTTATCATATATAACAATAAGCTATCTTTTTAAAAAACATTTTCTTGATAATTTCAGAGCTGGAGGCCACTTTGTAGTTTGATACAAAACAGAATTCAAAATGCACTCAGTGATAAAACAGCGTACAGAGGGGGGTGTGTCTGTGTGTGTGTGTATTTTAGGTTTTTGCTGTAGGGTATATATGCTTTCTAAAGAGAGACAGAGAGCTGGAAAGTGAGAAATAACCTCCCAGGGGTATGGCCATGCTGCAATTCTTTCTTCTCTATTTTCTGCCTGGGATTTTGGGCCCATACGTACACACGCTTAGCATGACTTTCAAGCCACCATGTCTGGCATTCGAACCACAGTCTGCCATGTAAGAGTACAATGCCTTAAATACCACACCACCTGAGGGCCCTTACATTTTTTTAACTTGCCAGAGAGAGATAGAGAGACACAGAGAGAGGGAGAAAGCATCCTCCTACAGGACATGGCTATACCTCAACCCCTTCTTTTCCATTTTTCCATCCTGCTTGGACTTTGGGCATGCATGCACATGTGCCCAGTATATTCTTTAAGCTGCAGTGGCCAGGACTTGAATAGTTGTTGGCCATATGGGATCTAGCTTCCTTAACCACTAGGCTATGTGGCTGGCTGGCCCACAGTATATGTAATATGCCAATGTTTTACTAATGTAAAAACTTACATTATACTGTGTTAGTCTATTTGTGCTGCTATAAAAATATATCATAGACTGGGTAATTTATAAACAATAGAAGTTGATTTATCACGGTTCTGGAGGACGGGTAATCCATGGGAAGGTGGCAGCCAGATCATCATCTGGTGAAGGCTGCCCTCTGCTTCCAAGATAGTACCTTGTTGCTTTTTCCTCTGTTGGGGCTGAATGCTGTGTCCTCATATGACAGAAGGGCTGGAAGGAAACAAACAACTCCCTCAAACCCTTATGAAAGTGTCTTCATCCTATCTACGAGGATCCTAACCTCATGACTTAACCACCTCCTACAGGCGTCTCTTTATAATACCACTTTGCTGATTAATTTTCAGCTCATGAATCTCGGGATATTCAGACCTTGGTATACCGAGAAAACACATTTTTGACATTAGAAAGAGCATTTTGACAATAAAAAAAAAGAGGAGTCTGAAGATCATTGAACTCAAGAAGCATGAGAGTACTTCAAGAAATTTGAGGAGAAATGGAATTAAAGTATGAGTTTATTTTGGTGCAAAAAATTGAAATCCATGTATAATGAATGCAGAGTATGCATTTTCCATGCATTTTTTGAAGTCCTTTAGAAGTCTTAATGGAACTTTGAATTTAATATAATTTTTAATGTGTCATGAAAAATTATTCTTCTTTTGACTGTTTTCAGTCATTTGAAAATATAAAATCTATTCCGTACTTGTAGGCTGTACATAACCAGGCAAAGGACCCTATTTGGCCTCCACACTCACCTCTTGGTCTATCGCTCGCATGTAAAATTCCATCTCTGCTCTTGTAAATCTCAGCACCCCTCCAAACAGTAGTTAGCACTATGATCTAGCTCTGCTGGCCTGCTAACGCTTTATAGTTCTGTTTCTTGCTGAAGGCTTAATTTGCATTGCATTTTTGTTTAACTTTGTGTTTGTTCTTCCTCCCTGTGTCATATTTATTCTTGCTGCATTGTGTGCTGATTTGCATTGGACTCCTGGATTGCAATGAAGGTCACGAAAGATGATTTAATCCCTATGTGATTGGTGGTTAATTCATTTCTGGATGTTAGAACCACTTTTATGAGCCCCGCACGATACACCATATGGAGTATCACTATGTGCTCCCTAGAGCTTCTGTCATTGCCATCTGTCTATGACTTCCTGTGTGGATTCTTTGGCGATGGGGGATTCATCTTTCAGAAATGCTTCTACACAGCAAGTTTTTGAAACCTAATTCTAAACAACATTTGCCTCTCCGGTTAGATGTGTATTTTCAAGGCTTCTGTTTGGAGCATATTAATAATGATACCTGCTGTGAAGTCAGAGCTGAAAATCACAGGAGTGTGTGACAGTCCGTCACCAGAGTAACCCCAGATTCCAGCACTGCCAACACTTTATGAGCTGATCTATAAATCTCACACTTCGAGGACTCTCACATGCTGGTCAGAACTTGGGAACTATGTCTAAAATAGGCCTCTGTTCTCAAACACAACTAGGAGATTGTATTTTTAATGTAGAAGTTATATTTGTTCATTTTGGTTTTGTGTCCCACTATTGAAATCCAATATCTAGCACTTAGTTGGAGTTCAACCCATTTGTGTTGATTTGAACACAAACACTGCATTGTACTCTGCAGGTTTCTAGGTCCTATCTTCATGCAACAGCAATGATGAGAGTTTCACTTAATGTAACATTGGTTATTGGTTGCAAAGAGAATGAGTTGTTATGCTGTCTTGGGCGGGAAGGGTCACTACTCAATGCACTGTTCTATCATCCCTACGGTGAGGCCCCCTCAACCTCATGGCCCAAGATGTCAACGGTAGCACCACCAGTCACGGCACCTTTCCATCCAGTAAGGTAGAGCTAAGAAAGGGCAAAGGGAGAGCTAGCTATCTTTTACAGAGGCTTCCTAACAGTTGCCATGCCTTTCTGATTATATCTCATTGGATAAAAAGTAGTCATATTGGTTCACCTGGTTGTAAGGATGTGCAGAAATCTATTTGTTATTCTCTAGGGAGTTTGTGCTGAGATAAGGACCAGCCTTTCAGTCAGTAAGGAGTAAGGAGGGAATGAATGCTGAGGTAGACACACAGTAAACGCAGGTCCAGATGGGACCCTAGGGTCTGCAACTTGTTTCACTGGGCCCGTGCCACTGGCCACAATGACTAGACACCCCCTGATGTAGCAGTACCATAAGGACAGGCACAGCAGAGAAAGCCACAGGACCTGTGGGTGACAGGATCAAGGCCTTAGTTCAGGTATTGTCGGGCATAGATTTTTTTTTAAAAGAATTATTTTATTTAACTTTATTTATTTATTTATAATTTGAGCAGAGAGGAACAGAGAGAAAGAGACAGAAAGGGAAAGTGAGAAAGCAAAATGTCAAGTCTGGAACTCAAACCATGGTCGGCCACGTGGCAGTCCAGCGCCCTTAACCACCACGCCTCCTGGCGGCCCCACCAGACATTGATTTTCTAAGTTGGCAGCATCTAAGCACTTCTGATCTCTAACTTCTCAAGTTCATTTTCTTCACAATATCTGCATCTGTAACAGACAGAGATGATGACTCTTTTAAATAGGGTTTAAATCCCAGATTTAAGACTAAATAGCCCTGGGGCCGGCAAGTGGCATGGTGGTTAAAGGTGCTGGACTCCCACATGGCCGACCACGGTTCAAGTCTCGGACCTGGTGGCTTGCTTTCTCACTTCCTCTCTCTCTGTCTCTGTCTCTCTCTGATCAAACTGAAAATAATGATGATAATAATAATAAATAAAGTTTAAAATAATTCTTTAAAAAAAACAGACTAAATAGCCCCAAGATTCTCAGTTGATAACTTGGTTGTTAAAATCTTTAGTGTTTAGCTAAAATTGAGATAAATTCTGATGCAGCTACCTCCCCCACGGAGTTATTTGTTCATCAAATGGTGTATATGAGATGCTGCTAAACTCTCGGGTAAGATCCGTGTGTAAATTACTTTGGAAAATAAAAAAGAAAACCCATCAAGCAAATGTTAAAGATTAATGAAGGGATCTGAATTATTTAAATTGGGTTCATCCACCTAAAATTTTAATTTAAAATTTCCTATTAGCAGGTGATATGAATAATTAAACTAGCTCATTTATTACTTTATTTAACTTTATTTCTTTATTTATTTGTAATTTGAGCAGAGAGGAACAGAGAGAGAAAAAGAGAGGGAAAGTGAGAAGTGAGAAAGTGTGAGGGAAATTTCTCCCACTGAATTTTTAGTAAGTCACCTAAACTATGGATATTTCAGCTTTCGCTTCTAGTTCTTCTGATTAATAAAGCTCACGAACACCAGAAATCAGAGCTCTCAAAACTACTCATTTTTCTTGTGAATCTCTTCTTTCTGTCAAAGTAAGGTATCTTCTCTTTCTTCAGTGACACACCTTCCTTTTTTTAGAGAGAGAGATTTTAGCTATAAGGTGCATGTGCTCATTGGAAAGAGAGAGAGAGAGAGAAACAGAAAGTGAGGAATCACCCCCTAGGGGAAATGGCCAAAGCACTATCCCTCCTCCTCCAGTCTCCTCATAGGATTTTGGGCACACATGCATATGTGCTCGGAGTGAGTTTTAAGCCTCTGGGTCTGGGACTTGATCACAGTTGGTCGTATGGGAATCTAGCAACATAACCATTACACCATTTGCTGGTCCCAATACAGCTTCCTTTAATATCTAAATTTTAGGTGCAGCAAAACAGGTGTGAGGAAAATATACATATTCCTGTTGATCAGCCTCTCTTTATTATTATTTATTTATTTATTTAAAAAGAGAATTGTTTATTTATTATTATTATTTTATTTTAAGAATTTTTCTTCTTTTTTTTGGAGAGGTTTTTGCTATAGGGAGCGTGCGCTCACAGACAGACAGAGAGACACAGAGAGACAGAAAGTGAGAAATCACCCCTAAGAGGGGGTGGCCACGCCGCAATCCCTTCTCCTCCATTCTTCTCCCAGGATCTTGGGCACGCACGCACATGCGCCCCACGTGAGTTTTAAGCCACCAGGTCTGAGACTCGAACCGCAATCAACTACATGGGAGTCCAGCGACATAGCCATTACGCTAACTGCTGGTCCCTTTAAGAATTTTCTATAAGACATGCATGCTCACCAGAGAGAGACAGAGATGGGGGGGGGAGTAAAAAAACAAGCCCTCAGGTCCAGGTCTTGAACCATGGTCAATCATACGGGAGTCCAACATCTTAACCCCCACAGCAACTGTGTAGACTTAGGGGGCAGTCAGTGGTGTGGTGGCTAAGGCATTAGTCTCACATGGCTCACTGTGTGGTTCAAATCCTGGACCTGGATGCTTGGAAATTATGCTGGATGTGCGTGCATGTGTGTCCAAAGTCCTGAGAGGAGAATGGAGGAGAAGAGATGATGTATGACCATCCCCCTGAGAGGTGATTTCTCACAATCCATCTTTCCTCTGTTTCTCTCTAGTGAGCATGTGTCTTGTCACAGAAGAAAAAAATGTAGACTTAGGGTGCTAGTTGGTAACAGGGTAGTTAAAGAAACAGAAAAGAGGCCAATGTGGCTAAAACTGAGTAAACAAGGGAAAGTGGGAGAGGAGATACATGAAGAGTCTTGTAAAAGTTCCTGGACAATGTGTACTATGGCGGATTTCAAATTTTTCTTGCACCGGGATCAACTCATAATTCAATTCCATTTTCCCATGGACTTTCCGAAGCCCTCTTGTATAACGCTATGTTAATTATGCAATGGCCAGATTACCTATGTAACAAGCCAACTACTGTACAATGGAGCGGTTTTAGAACCCAGCATGTCCTCAGGTGTATTTCCATGGGGCGTGCTATGCCAAATGTTGTTCCATATTGCCATTTCAAGTGTATTAGCTGCTGGGGATGGTGGCAGGAATTGAATTTATTTATTAATGCAAATATGCCTTTATTATGTCCCAACCTCATTGCTGCATATTATAAGTAGGACTTCTTGCTTAAAGTAGTGCTGTTTACAGTGCTGTGTACAAGACGGATCGGGATCTGTGAGATGTTCCTAAGCTGATGGCTGTGAAATAGGTTCAGAAGTTGAGAGGAAGCAATTTGAAAGCATTCGGACAATTTTATTCCTCCAGGAAAGCCAAGCGCGCGTTAGATACTATCAAATGCGGGTTTCAGTTTCTGTTTTGTGGACATGTGTGTTCCAATAACAACGCAGAACACTGTTGCGGAGTGGTGACCCCACTTAAGAGCTTGCGTTGTTTCCTTCATCAAGGCAATCTTGCTGTGAAAAACATGTCAGCTGTGAGCTTAGAGGGAGAAGAAATATAGTGGACTGCGTAGAGGCAACTCCGTTACATATAAGGTTTTCGTCATTATTATTGTGTTTTATAGTATAGAATCTAATCACAAACGACTGTCCATTCATGTCTGGGTTATTGAAGGGAACATCCTTTTATTTATTTATTTATTTATTTATTTATTTATTTATTTATTTATTTAAATTCTTATTTATACATTTAATCACTAGACATCATTCAGATTGTAAAGAGACTTTACCCAGCATGATATACACCTCAGTCCAGCCCCGTTGAGAATATTATACACGTCCTCATCAACAAATAATAAACCATATCTGTGTCCCACAATTGTCTTACCTCTCTGTTTTGAGGGGAACATCCTTTTGAGACTGTTCCTACTGTAGAGTAAACTTTTGGTGTTTCTGCAAGATAAGAAACCATTTTTTAAACTTTGAAGAGATAGTTAAAGAGGACAGCTATACTTTTCTATTGTCTAATATCTTTGTATTCCTAACATTCTTAATACTTCATTCAAGGAAAGAAGCGACATTGTTTTTCAATAATAGAAATGAGTGAAGGAGACAAAAAGAAAAGTCAAAAACTTGGAATAACAGAGGTTTTATAAATTGTTATGACATTAAATTAATGCTATCAATGTAGTAAGGTAACTAAATATTTAGCACCTATGAAAAGTTACCACTGGAAAAGTTATATATTTTATAGAATATTTGAAATTTAAGACTAGCAGGAGGCGTGGTGGTTGAGGTTCTGGACTGCTACATGGCCGACTGCAGTTTGAGGTCCAGACTTCTTTCTGTCTCTCTCTGGTCAAAACAAACAAACAAACAAATAAATAAAATATATAATTCCTTTTCTTAATTTGACTTTATTTATTATTTTAAAATTTTTCTCTAGGGTATAAGAGAGAGAGAGAAAAAGAGAAAGTTTTTCACTGCTGTTCAATATCCAATCATGTGACTACATCACCACATATTTCTCCATTCTACTGTTGACAGAGAGCTGGTGTATTTCCCTTGGGGTGGGGGCTATTACCAGTACAGTTGTAATAAGCATTCTTGTATATATTTCGGTGAACATTGCATTAATTTCTTTTTGAAAGAGTTATTTATTTATTTAATTCCATTTGTTATTACTATCTTTTAATTTGACCAGAGAGAGAGAGAGAGAGAGAAAGGGAAAGCGAGAAAGCAGGCTGCCAGTTCTGGAATTTCTTATGGGTATTTTTTTTTAGGAGTGAAATCCCTTGAGTTACTTTATTGGATGCTTTAGCAGATACGGGTAAGGAGTTTCCAAAGCAGTTTACCAATTTACAGTTCCACCAGCACTAAACGTAAGTTACTGTTTCTCAGACTCTTGGTACTGATGGTTTTTCTAGTATCGGCCATTCTCGTAGCAGTGTTAATGTTACGTGTTGCTGTGGTTTGGGCAGCAAATTCCTGATGGTAATCCACAACCGAAATACTCAGTGAGCTGTTTGTTACTGTCCTGCATTATGCGAAGCACTATAATTAAAAGTAAGTGTTGTTAAGTTTTTATAGCAATTTGACCAATACATTTTATATCTGTTGACTCTAATAAAAATTGGGCTTGTATGTTCTTTTTCTTTTTTTGGAGACAGGGTCATGCAGTGTTACCCAGGCTAGCCTTGAACTTGCCATCTTCCTGCTTCAGTCTCCCAAGTAAACAGAATTACAGTTGTGCACCATCCCTGCAATAACTTTGGACTCATATTTTTGTGTTTTATATGTATTTTTTCTTTAATTTTACATTTAAATGTATGTATGTAAATTATTGTTTTATTTGTCAACTTTTTTGTCATTTATAATAGTGTCAACCTAAGATTGATTGGAAATGGAAAACAAAATCTCTTTATTATAGATAGTTTGAGAGGTACTGAATGAGAAGGTCAATCCATGAGATTGTCCTTAGATATAAAGTCATCTAAGGAGAAAGAATTATGCCTTGGCCAGGAACCAAATGGACAATATAAACACACTTAAAAAATGAATGTGTTCACCCTTAGGGTAGTGTAGCTCATTCCAGGAAGCTGAGAGAAGAAGAGAATGCTATGTGTTGGCAATGCTTTCCCTCATGCGTATGCACTGACCTGGGGAGAGGAAGCCTTCCCACAACGGGCCCAGGCAATCCCAGCCCAATGGCAGTCCTGCTCAGTGCTTTGAGAGACTCAACTCCCATTCCGATTCCATGCTCAGCACCACAGTCTGGGTACGATTTCAACTTCCCATGGGGCCCTGTTGCCTGGGCTCTATAACATGTGGCTATAGATTGGGTGGCTTATAACGACAGAATCTGATTCTTCACAGTTCAGGAGGCTGGAAGTCCAAGATCAAGGCCACAGCAGATTTGGTGTCTAGTATCGATGCATTTCCTGTTTTATAGATGGCACCTTCTTCTAGACACAGGGTTTCCAGACAGGGAATTTATCCAATACCTTGAAAATCTAATTATTCACCAGAGGTGGAGGGTGCTTGACTCTGGACTCTTCTCACTGAATCCTCATAGGGTGAATGAAATAGTCAAGTGGTCTTGGGCCTCTTACAAGTGGACTGCTTGCACCCACACAGACACTGCCCTCGTGACCTAGTTATCTGACAAAGGCCCCACTTCCTAATACCACCAATCGGGGATTAGATTTCAATGCAGGAATTTAAGGAGTGGGGACACAAATAGCCCACAATGACCCTATTGAGTGGTCATCGCTGTAGCATTCATTTCTCTTTGTAAATTAATGCATTGTCAGTTTTACTTCATGGGTTCCAAAGTCTAAGAAAATAGCTATTCTTTTGGTTGCTCACAAATCAGGGTTTTACAACCACGAGATTGACATCCGTCCCCACCAAAACTGTGATAAAGTCACCGAGGTTGTAGCTGCCACCCACTGGGGAGACGACCTTTTCTTTTTCCCTGGTGGCAGTACCCTGACTTTGCCAAGGGTTGCAGAAATATCGTGTATTTACCATTTCCACACCTTCAATGAGTCAACGGCTGTGTTAATATACAACGAAGAACTTTTTTATTCACCGTGTCTAAATAAATAACTTAGGTTATCTCAATGTGCAAGAGGACTAGGATGTTCAGACAGGGAGTTTATCCAATACCTTGAAAGCCTAATTATTCACCAGAGGTGGAGGGTGCTTGACTCTTGACTCCTAGGGAGTGACTGCCTAAAAATCTTTCTCTCCTAGAATATAGAGAATTGTTAAGACCAAATAAAGTTCAAGTATTGGTTTTATTTAATCCCTGGGTGAACATCAATATCTCAAAAGCTGATAAAGCTGTGTTGGAGAAAATGTGCACTGAAAGCCCAAATGGAAGCTTCTAGTACCTGGATTTATAAACTTAGCTATAGGAGATTGTTCTGGGTCTGTGCTAGAGAATCTATGTGCTTACTCATCCAAGCCAGTCATGGACCTACCTCACACACATCTAGTCACTAGCAGGAGGGAGAGAGAGAGAGAGAGTAAGAGAGAAGATTGGCAGGTTTCCTTCTCCACCCTGAGTCTTATCTGAGACCTACTTGGTCTCCATGATGTGTGGAGAGAGAAAGCTCAGGGTGAGGCAGGTGGCCATGAAAGATTCACCCAGTCTGAGTGATGTCTGTTGATGTTTGAAGATCTCAGTTGGAGTGACTTGAATGGCTAGGGCTGGATTAGCTGGGACTGGAGGGTCCACTTCCAGAATGGCTTCTTTGCTCACACACCTGGTGCCTGGGTTGGGTCGGCTAAAGAATGGGTCAGCCAGGCTTGTTGACTGGAGTGCTTAGAGGTGGCCTGGTCTCTCTATGTAGCTTGGGCTTCCTTACAGTATGGCAACCTCAAGCTCCTCAAACTTCTTACTGGTACCTCACAGCTGTTAGTTAATATCAAAAGCTACCATGGCAATTTAAAAACATGACCCCAAATTCTTGGCACTCCTTCCATCAAGAAGGAGAGAATGCATGAAGATGACAAAATCTCCAAAAGTCTGTTATTACTCCATGACAGTGCTGCTGGAGGAGTAATAGAATAAATATCAGGATTCCTTGAGATGGGCAGTGTGTGCATTGGGGATTTGAAGATTTTAGGTCTGGGTCCCCAATTTTTCTTGTTGCATAATGATGATTCTTTGGTAGTTCCATCCCAACTATCTCCCTGCCTCCCTTCCATTATATCAGATGGCTTCTGCCTCCTGGAACACTTTCTGTCCTTGCTCTGGTCAAGATGACCATTGGCAAGTCCCACTTCTGCTGCAGCTGTTTTTGCGACTCCCTGATCCTCAGAGCTTCTTGGCTGCTGCTTGGAGCCAGTCTCCGTCTTCAAGTGAGGCTGCCTGTTTCCTTTGAAGCTACAGGAATGGGAGGCCAGAAAATGCATGCAACCTGCAGAGTGCTCAGCACTTACGGCCAGTCAGCACCACCGAAATAGGGTATTTGCTTCTTGAAACAATGGGATCTTGAAGACAGTGATGACCTTATAAGTAAAGTGCTATCATTTGACAATGCTCGCTCACATGCATTTACCTATTTCATATATATATA
>NW_006206760.1:3266604-3269934 GCF_000334495.1 Tupaia belangeri chinensis
ACGCTGCAATCCCTTCTCCTCCATTCTCCTCTCGGGATCTTGGGCACAGACGCACACGCATCCAGCGTGAGTTCAAGTCACTAGGTTTGGGACTCAAACCATGGGTAACCACATGGCAGTCCAGTGACATAGCCATTATGCCAACTGCTGGTCCCCCTATAATAATTTTTTAAGAATGCCATTCACTCATTTTTCTTCTTTTGTTTGGCAGGCGTCACTGACTGATAAGTACTAGCTGGTTAACTACTGTGGTTTATTAAAAGATTCAATAGCTTTAAAGGGTTAAGGCATTTTTCTCTCTGCTTACTGAACTCAGTGAGGATCCAAGTAATAGGAACAGGGCCGAGGTCTGGACATCTGATATTCCTGGCCCCTGATTACCCTTGCTACTCCTACTTCTGCCTGGCTCTTTTGGGTTTGCCCAAGAGAACCAGGAGACAAACTGGCAAGTCCATGCAGACCTTCTCACCCCTGAGGACAAGCTCGGCCCATGTCACCCAGCACCTTTCATCAGACACTAATTTGGGAGCCTCGAGTTCAATAGGCATGTTTCCTCAAGTTCAGCATTTTTGTCTTCTCTTGGCATGCATCAATTTTACCTCTAAGCTTGTTAAGCTCCTACACTTTGAACCTTCTTTTCTTTTTCTTTGTAATTTTTATGGCAATTATAATTGAGCTTCATAAATTCTCCTCCTTCCATCCTGTGGGCTCGTCAATGTTGTCTCTCTGTTTGAAGTTGGGTTTAGGAGCTTCTTGTACATACATTTTTTATTTTAAGAGCAGTTTTGGAATTTCTCTGGAAACCACGCTCTGAGTCGCAACAAAAGCATCTTAGAACATCTTCCTGAATTGGTGGTGGTAGGAGAACTCCCATGGTTCCAAGGCGTACTTGAGGACCTACATGGATTGTTGTCCAGCTAAGTGCAGGAATTTCTTCTGCTGACCAGACTATGCAGATGGAGAACAAAAATAGAATTTCTTGAAGATTTTGTGAAGCTGCATAGTTTGGAGTAGAAATGGAGGACTGAGAGACAGACAATATCAACTGAGAGGACAAGAAAGAAGAGAATGGAGAGAGTGCAGAGAGAAGGAGGAGGAAGATGAAGCTTGGCTGGATAAACTTCTTTTAACCTTCTCCCTAATCTCCTTGTTTTAGTGCACTTTTTTTGTTGCAACCAATGGAATACCACACTGGGTAACATATAAAGAATATAGGTTTATTTAGTTCATTGTTTCAGAGAGCCAAGGTCATGGAGCAACAGAGACAGAGACAGAGAGAGATAGCGAGAAAGCAAGCTGCCAGGTCCAAGACTTGAACTGCGGTCAGCCATGTGAGAGTCCGAAAGTTTTACCCACTATATCACCTGCTGGCCCCCAAACTGTTTTTATTAACACCTACTTTGTGCTAGGTGCTAAGAAGACAATGAAGAATTAGCCAAGGTAGCTATGTAGCTGAACTCCCATGTAGCTGACCGCACGATAAAAGGAACACTTAAGGGACCGGCAGGTGGCATGGTGGTTAAGGGCACTGGACTACCACATGGCTGACCGTGGTTTAAGTTCTGGACCTGGCAGCTTGCTTTCTTACTTTCTCTCTCTCCCTCTTTCTTGTTCTGTCCCTCTCTGGTCAAATGGTCAAATTAAATAAATAAATAAAGTTAAATAAAATGATTCTTTAGAGGAAAAAAAGTAACATCTAACCCCATCCCCAGAGCATGGTCCTCCTCTGACAGCTGACCACCCTGTTGCCTTCTGGTGTGGGATGTATTTTTTTCTGTTAAAAATCTTCACTTGCCTATTAAAAACTTGTTTTCATACTTTACTCATGTCTGCGGCTTCATTCTGTGTCTCAGATCGGGCCTCTATCCTTAGAGGCCTGGACCTAAAGAACCTAATATTTCACTAGCCCCGCTTCTCCAGCTGATAGCATCCCCTTCCCATGGTCCTCCTCTAACCAAAACTCACCTGCTCCAAAGTCCAGCCAATCCAAGGTGGAATACTTGGATGGTCTCAGAGCTTTCCATGATGGCTCTAGAGTGCCACCCAGCAAGGGTAAATACCCCTCTGATTTCCGCACCTCAACTTCACAGTGTTCCTTACATACCGGAGCCTCCCTCCTGAGCTGTTTCTGGTGCTACTTGAAGGGGTACCCAAGAAGCAGAGGAACAAAAAGAAACCCAGCCTGTCTCATGGGTCAGCTGTAGGTCATTCACAGGCTGGTTTTCTAGTTCTTTCTCTGCAAATTCCCACACCCAGTCCTGCCTCTTGAACTCCTGAAAGCCAGTGAGCTGGGGCATGCGTAGGCTACAGGCCGCTGCATGCTGCTAGCAGTTTTCATCACAAAGGGAAACTGTTTCACATTTCTTAACTAGGGGCATTCCTTTGCTTGGAGCAAGAGGGCACTCTCTTCAGCATATTTTGTTTTGTTTGTTAATAAATAAAGACTCCAGTGTGCTGTCCAGTCCACAGGCTCTGTTTTATTTAATTTTTATTTATTTATTTATTTCTTCCATAAAAGAGCAAGCCAGAAGCAACCCCCTCCAGCAGGGTCTTCATGCCACAATCCACTTCCAGCCTCAGCCAGCCAGAATTATAGGCACCTGCATGGGCTCTGGACAAGATCTAAACACTGACCTGAAATCTTCTCATGCCGCTTTTGCATCATGGAACACTGTGTGACCACTGAGCTACTGCAGACGGCTACCCCAGGGCCAGTTTGAATGAACGACAGTCACTAGTCCTCGTGGGGAAGTGTCTGAATGCCACAAGGATCAGCCCAGGTCAGAGGGACAATGGGTATTTTATCTGTTCAATCTTACTTTTGTCGACGGAAAAATAACCAACTGTAAAAATTAATAATTAATGTGGTTTATTTCCAAGTCAAATATGAGTGACCTAGGCCCGGAGAAGACGCTTACATGTCTTTCTCGGGGTGATCACGTTCAGGGGTTCCTTTTATTTGTTTTCGACACTGACAGACAAAATTTAGTAAAGAGATTTTCCACTAGTCTGGCCCAAAAAAGTATATGCTGGAAAACCTATACACGAATCTCAAAATGTTTTTGCACCAACATGAACTCATAGTTTAACTCCATTTTCCCACACAGTTTTTGAAGTCCCCATCCATGTGTGTATGGATGTGTGTATTAGTGAACAATATATGTGTACATTTCGACCCCTCCAATTCTAGCCATATTCTCACAATGGGCTTGGTGCATTCTTAGAGATATATCTATGAAAGATACTATGAAGATTTATGGAACTGTATTTAGTTCAACAAAGATGCCTGTTTGATAACCAGTGTATTATTCCAAATATTATTTTCATAGG
>NW_006206760.1:3269962-3286573 GCF_000334495.1 Tupaia belangeri chinensis
TCTTTTTTTAAAGAATTATTTATTTGGGACCATCAGATGATGTAATGGTTATGTTGTTGGGCTCCCATGTAGTCAGCTGCAGTTCAAGTCCTGGAACTGGCTAAAAAAACTCACTCCAGATATGTGTGCACATGTGCACGTGTGCCTAAAATCCCAAGAGGAGAATGGAGGAGAAGGGATTGCGGTGTGTCTTTTCGGTGAGTGCACACGTTCTATAGCGGAAAATCTCTCTGGAAAAAATTATTTATTTAATTTTATTCATTATCATTTTAAAATTTACTGTAGGGAATGTGCGCACACAAGAGAGAGACAGAGAGACAGAGAGACAGAGAGGAAGTGAGAAAGCAAGCCATGAGTTCTGGGACTCAAACTGCAGTCAGCCATGTGAGAGTCTGCACCCCAACCACCACATTAATTTTAAATGCTATTTTTTCAACTTTGTGTGGAGATATTACAGCATAATCTTTATTACCTTCTTTTTTTTTGTCTTTTCCAAATGCAACATGTATTATTTTTGCAATTACAATGCTGTGCTGAACATTTGAGCTTTATCTAGGCAGTTGTGCATCTATTTTGTTTGCAATATTTCATAAGACTCTTCAGTTACATCATAACAAGTACCTTATATCTATTGACACAGCATCTTTCTTTTGAGGAGTTTTGACATCATCTATTTAGAGTGCCTAAAAACCCTTGGGGATGATATTTTTGCCTAGCCCTGAGATCTGTACAGAACATAAGATGGAAGGGCTGGCAGACTTTCATCCTATCTGATAGACTAGAGAATGTGGCTCTGGGGATCTGCGGTAATTTGTCCAGGGCTAAGCAGAGAGTACAGGAACTGGGACGACTCCCAAGAAGCCCAACTTGAGTTGCATAAGCAGATGTCCAAACACAGTGATGGAGTTCAGAATACTCACACCAGTGGGGATAGAACCACATCTGCACATGGAGATAGCCCATCAGCAAATATTGACCACATCTGCTCACAGAGACAGCCATTCAGTAAATACTGACCACATCTGTACACAGAGACAGCCAATCAGCAAATACTGACCATATCTGCCCACGGAGACAGCCAATCAGAAAATATTGACCATACCTGCACACAGAGACAACCAATCAGCAAATACCAACCCATTTACAGTGTAATATGTGACCTTTCATAGAGAAGTGGCTGGACCTCCAATACAAATGGGAAAAGGTTCGAAGTCTTTTTCTGAGTTCCAGTACATAATTACATGTTTTTGTTGCAAACTCTTCCAATTTATTTGAGGTGAAGAAAGTACAGTCAAAGATTCCCATTGTATCTAGGTTAACCTAGATTAATAAGTTATAAGTCTTACAGAGATACCTTGTCTTAAAATTTTTCGTTTATTTATGATTTTTAGCATTAAAAAAAGTGTCCATAATAAATGGACACTTTTACACAAGGAAACTAAGAATTATTCATTTGAATCTTGGACTGGAGTAGTTTTTGTTTGATGGTAATTATCTGAGGTACTTTGAAAAGCTCATGAAAAATGCTATTGAAGTATGGGTTTATTGTGGTGTAAAAATATTTTGAAATCTATGATAGTTTTTTCACAATATGATTCTCCATGAACTTTTGAAGCCCCCTCTCATATTTACTGTTACTCTTGGAGCCCCTGGGAGACCTTTTGTTTTACTAAGTTAAACAGCTTATTACATTTAAAATTTATCACAAAAAACTATAGGGGTGAAAAACTACAGAATTTATCATGAAAAACTCTAAGGGTGAAAAACTATATCACGAATTTATCATGAAAAACAATTGTGGGTAAAAATAATTTCTACATACAGTTTGACAACATAATATTCAAGCATAGCTCTATCTGATTCTGAAAAGATCTCCTGTATATACCAACATGACTTCAAGTTCTTAGGGTACATGCATTCTGTCTCTCTCGAGAGTGAAAGTGAGAAAGCTCTGCACATGGGGCACAGTCATGTCACAACCCTCTACTTCTTCCTCCTTTTGAGATTTTTGGGCACACATGTACACACATCTCATGTGTTTTTCAAACTGCCAGGTCCAGGACTTGAACTGTGTTATTGTCCATGTGTGATTCAGCAGCCTTAACCATCAGGCTGCAAGTTGGTCCCTTAAAGGTTTTGTTTGTTTGTTGTTTTATGCTCAAAGTAAGTGACTGCCGTTCTAGAAAATGAAACGCATGCTATGATCATATCATATACAGATGTCAGTGGGAGCCTAGTACTGGGAGTATCCTCAAAAAATGCATTTTTGGAGCTCATTAGTACATTCCTACGAATAACGCTGAAAAGTTCCTTTAACCAGACGCTGTGGAACACTGCCAAGTGCAATTTTGAATCATGCGTATTTTTCTAATTCAAGTACAGTACATTCAGTAGCTTAGCACTTGCCTATCATCATCGATTGTATTCTCTCTGTCAGTCAAGGTGACCTTGCTCCCAAGGACTTCTCATCAATAACCGACATTGGACAGCAACGGGGCTGATTTAGGGTAGGCTGGTGATCCAAGTCTGCAAAGTTGATGGTAACTGCAGACACTGGAACCAGGAACTACTAAACCACCAGAGGTCTCCTTGGTAACATTTGAATACTACATTTTAAAGAGCATGCTCCTTCTTCTTCTTCTTTTTTGATCTGCTATGAGGCATGAGTGCTCACTGGAGAAAGACAGAGAGCGAGAGGTAAAGTGAGAGAGCACCGTCCCAGGGAAGATGGTCACATCATGCCACAATCCCCTCTCCTCCATTCTCCTCTTGGCATTTTTGGGCTATCAAGCATTTTAAGCCCACCATGTTTTTTCAAGCTGCTGAGTCCAGAACTGAAACCACGGTCGACCATGTGGAATTCCAGTACCTTAACCACCATGCCATCTGCTGGCCCTGTAAAGGTTAGTATTGGATGGCAGAGTACCCAGTGTACCCTTGTCTTCATCTGTTCATGTAATCTTAACCATTGTAACTAACCCCTCCCCATTTCCTTTGGGCCTTATTATGATACAGCTGTGGGGGAAATAAATTGTTCCTTTGTATATTATCTTAGCATGGTTCAACTTTACATCTAGATCATTCTTCCTGGACAATATCACTGGACTTCCATGTAGGTGAGTACACGCACGGTGTACTCAACTGCATGTGCGTGTACTCAAAATCCCGAGGGGAGAATGGAGAAGGGACTGCAGCATGGCCAACCCCCCCCTGGGGGGGTGATTTCTCACTTTCAATCTCTCTGGTTAGCTCCCAGGGGGGAAGGCCATGCTGCAATCTCTTCTCCTCCATTCTCCTCTCAGGATTTTGGGCACACAAACATGCACCCAGCATGAATTTAAAGCTGCTGTCAACTATGTGGGAGTCCAGCGACGTAACTGTGATGCCACCCGCTGGTCCCTAGTTTTGTTTGTTTTCTGAGGAGGGGTAACACTGGAGAAGGCTCTGGATTAACAGGTACCTATATTGTGGACTTTATCCACCTTGGACCTAGCGACGTAACTGTTACGCCACCTGCTGGTCCCTAGTTTTGTTTGTTTTCTGAGGAGGGGTAACACTGGAGAAGGCTCTGGATTAACAGGTACCTATATTGTGGACTTTATCCACCTTGGACCCAGCTCTGGGTTGTTAAAATAGACCTCTGTTTATCCCTCCGGGGACCTCCATGGCTAATAGTTCACTTGAGAATAAGACAGATTTGCCTGGGAGCTTAATCACACCTGCAGTTCCCAATGGTTAAGTTAGGTTCTTTTTTTTTCTGTGCTCCTTTTTTCCAGTCCTATTCAACAACTCACACAACTTCCTAGACCCTTAGGGAATGCACTGAGTCTCCCTAGAAGCACAAGGCTGTGGTTCCTCTCTGCCCTTCTGACTCCCTGTAATTGTTATCAGCAGCTGGGTTTATGGTATCAGGCATTTACTGCACCTTTGCTATATGCCTGGCACTACTTTATGTGATACGTGCATTTAAATTTTTTTATTGAGGCATAACATGTAGTAAAGTGCATAAATCTTTATAGTACAGTGTAAAACTGCACAAATTTGTATATACGTGTGTACTTAGTAATCACCACCCAGGTCACAATGTAGAACATTTCCAATACTTAGGACATCCTCCCAACCTTATTCTCATTCCCTTTATAATATCATTACCGCCCTCATAATAAACACTATCTTGATTTCTATCACCTAGTTGACTTTTTTCCTGTTCTTGAACTTTATGTAGTGAAAATCAGACAGGATATCTACAAGCATTATCCACATATCACATGTAGCAGTAGTTTTTTTCTTTTCTTTTTAGAGAGATTTTTTTGCTATAGGGCATGTGCACTCACCAGAGAGAGAGAGAGAGAGAGAGAAAGACAGAAAGTGAGAAATCACCCCCCAGAGAAGATGGCCATGCCGCAATCCCTTCTCCTCCATTCTCCTCTCGGGATTTTGAGCATGCATGCACGTACACCCAGAGAAAGTTGAAGCTGTTGGGTCCAGGACTCGAACCACAGTTGACTACGGGGAAGTCCAGCGACATAATCATTACTCCATCTGTTGGTACCTAGTTCTTTATTTTTTTTTTATTGTTAAGTGGTTTTCCATTGTCTAACTATTGGGTTGTCAAAAAAGTCATGATACCTTTTTGCATAGAAAAACAAAAATATGTCACGACTTTCCAAATGACCCAATATATCACGTTTTAAAAATCCATGTCCTTAATGATAGCATTTGAATTATTTCCAGAATCTGGCTATTTTAACTAGTCATTCTTTATAACCATTATTATGTGTCTTTTTTTGGGTGGACATCTTTGGGATACATACCTCAGTGTGGAATTACTGTGTCACAGGACAGGCATGGGATTAGTGTATGTTAGGAAACACTGCACAGTGGTTTTCCGAAATGGTTAACCCACTTTACAGATGTACTATCCATTTCTGAGATAATTGCTCCATGTCATTACTAGTGTTTGATATTATCAGTGGCTAATTCGTGTCATCCTAGGCATGAGTGATGATATCTTACAGTTTTAACTTGCATTTCCCCCTTGACTAATGATATTAAACTCTTTTTCATATACATGTTGACCATTTGGAAATCCCTTTTTTTCCTTTTTTTGGAGAGTTTTTTTTTTTTTTTTATTAATAAGACGAGTGCACCCACAAGAAAGAGAGATTGAGCATGCATGCACGTGCACCCAGAGAAAGTTGAAGCTGTTGGGTCCAGGACTCGAACCACAGTTGACTACGGGGAAGTCCAGCGACATAATCATTACTCCATCTGTTGGTACCTAGTTCTTTATTTTTTTTTTATTGTTAAGTGGTTTTCCATTGTCTAACTATTGGGTTGTCAAAAAAGTCATGATACCTTTTTGCATAGAAAAACAAAAATATGTCACGACTTTCCAAATGACCCAATATATCACGTTTTAAAAATCCATGTCCTTAATGATAGCATTTGAATTATTTCCAGAATCTGGCTATTTTAACTAGTCATTCTTTATAACCATTATTATGTGTCTTTTTTTGGGTGGACATCTTTGGGATACATACCTCAGTGTGGAATTACTGTGTCACAGGACAGGCATGGGATTAGTGTATGTTAGGAAACACTGCACAGTGGTTTTCCGAAATGGTTAACCCACTTTACAGATGTACTATCCATTTCTGAGATAATTGCTCCATGTCATTACTAGTGTTTGATATTATCAGTGGCTAATTCGTGTCATCCTAGGCATGAGTGATGATATCTTACAGTTTTAACTTGCATTTCCCCCTTGACTAATGATATTAAACTCTTTTTCATATACATGTTGACCATTTGGAAATCCCTTTTTTTCCTTTTTTTGGAGAGTTTTTTTTTTTTTTTTAATAAGGCGCGTGAACTCACCAGAAAGATAGAGAGACAGAGAGATAGAAAGCAAGAAATCACCCCCCAGGGGGGATGGTCACGCCGCAATCCCTTCTCCTCCATTCTCCTCTTGAGATCTTGGGCACGCATGCACATGCGCGCAGTCTGAGTTTTAAGCCACCAGGTCCAGGACGCAAACCACAGTCGACTACATGGGAGTCCAGCGACATAGCCATTATGCTAACTGCTGGTCCCTCCACATCTGATATTTGAGCTCAGACAGCTGCGGACTACAAGCTGGATCTCTTAGGAACTCTCCATAACTCAAGGCAGTCTTGCCTCCTTGTCTCACTAGTATCAGACTTCAAGGTGAGCTGGACTTCTTACATGGCGGCTTAAGGTTCCAAAGGCATGTGTCCCGAGAGAGTGATCTGTGTGGAAGTTGACTTTCATACTTCAGATGTCACACAGCATCACTTAGGGCAGTCACCAAGTCTACCCAGATTAAAGAGGGAAAGCAGACCACACCGCTGCATGAGGGAGTGAAACGATTTGGCAGGAACGTTAGAACCAGAAATATGGCTATGGCCATTTTTGGAAAATATAATCTACCACACTGCATTCTCTGGCCACAATTCACGTCCCTCTCACAAGCAAAATATACTCTCCTTCCAAAGACCTCCTAACATTGCACCGTGCAATACTTTTTCAGGATCTCATTGTCTCAAACTGGCCCAGGTCTAAATAGAGCTCCTTGGGAACTACTCTTGAGCACCATCCCCTCTTCTGAAGACCTGTTAGCTAAATGCTTGCTCCACACATTCCCAACATGCAGTGGGGCAGTCATAGACTTCTTGTGATAAGACTTCCTGTTCAAAATGGCCGGAAATGGGTAATACAGAGCAGTCACTCGTCTGAAATCTAGCTAGGCGCATCGAAAGCTCGGCTCTACTTCCTAGGAATAATTCTCTGTGGCTTTTAGTTCCATCTCCTGGGCTCTTGGTTCCATTTTCTGTATTGTCCTTCTTCTGATAAATAAAGCCTGTGTTGGGAGCTTGGTGGTTTTTGAAGCCTTTTTCCTATCCATTGATGTTGGCTGGTTCCAAAGTCTCTCATCGGTGTGTCCTGTCTTGGTCTATTTTAGTCCAGGCTGTTACAATTCCTTTTAAAAACTTCGATTTGCTATGAACCCATTTAGAATTTGCTACATGATGCACAAAATAAACTCTAAATAATTCTGAGACAAGTTGTTTTCTGTCCTGGGCTCTTGTAAAGCCTCTGTAAGGCCTAGACTTGCAGTAAGCCTGAACTCCCTATAAGTGAACTAAGATTCTGAAAAGCCTTGTTGCTTAATGGAGAGGATCTAAGACATGTCATCTTAATATCCGTGGAGGGCTTTTTGTCCGTTTGAAAGGGCCTATGAGGAGGAGACTGAGAATATCATTCAAAGGTATCTCTGAGCCCGCCAAGTAGGTACCATGGACAAAGCTCACCCTCCTGAGTTGAAAAAAATGTATGGACAAGAAGTTATCATTGAAATTAAATAGCAGCACTCAGGTCCAAGGAATATTGCATGGATTTGATCCATTTATGAATCGCGGGATAGATGTATGTATAGAGAGGGCAACTAGTGGGCAAGAGAATAATGTTAGATGGGTGGAGATATGAGGAAACAGTATACGCATGCTAGAAGCCTTGGACCGAGTATAAATAATGGCTGTTCATCAGAAAAAGCCATGTCCCCTCTCCAACGGACCTGTTTTACTATGATGAAAAATTGGGTCATGGGAACCAGCAGTTGGTGTAATGGCTATGTCATGGATTCCCATGTAGTTGACTGTGGTTCGAGTCCTGGACCCAATGGCTTAAACTCATGCCAGGCGCATGTGCGTGCAGGCCCAAAATCCCGAGAGGAAGATGGAGGAGAAGGGATTGCGGCATGGCCACTTCCCCCGTGGGGTGATTTCTCGCGCTGTCTCTCTGGTTCTCTCTGTCTTTCTGGTGAGCGCATGCGCCTTATAGCAAAAACCTCTCCAAAAAAAAAAAAAAATCAGGTCATGTACATTTTCATAATAAATGTTTTGTTAAGAAAAAAAAGAATAAAGGTATATGTAATTTAATGAAATATAAACAAGATTATGATAATAATTTTTAAAAAAAGAAAAGAAAAAGCCTGTGTACCACTACTAGGAGATCCTAGAGGATTTTCACTGCTCATCCTCAGTTGTACCTTAAGACCGTGTTTTCATGATCATACTCTTTATTCGATCTCTGCTCAAAGCCATCTCTTAATTTTAACATCATTGCCCTCAGGAGGGCTGCGAATGAGGAACAATTTCATTTTCCTTAGCATTTTATCTCTCTCCTTATCTGCGTTATTATTACACAGCAAGCGGCAGCCAACTGACACCCACACACGCTGCCCATAAACCTTCTTAGCTAGCTCGCTTAGTTCATCACTGTCTGTTTTCCGTGTAACCATCGTTACCCAGAGTTACTAAGTTTTCTGTTGCAATATTGTCAGAGTTCCCTTTTCTCCAGCTTTCCAAAACACGTCCCCTACTTTTTGTAAACTTTCTCTAACAGCATATCGAAGATTCTTTAGCCTTCCTGAGCAGTGTTGAGCTTCTGTCCAACTCTCCTCATCCCAAAACCACTATCATGAATTTTACTTTTTGTTACAGCAGCACCCCCTTCTAGTATCTAGTTATTAATTGTGGCATGACAAGTGACCCCCAAATAATGTATATTAAAATAATTGCATTTATCAACTTTGCTTGTGCATCTGCATTTTGGGCAAGGCTCGACAAGAATGACTTTTCTCTGCACCACGTTGTCTTAGCTAAGGTGACTCAACTATGGCAGTGAGATTTGCTTCCAAGATGGCACGCTCTTGTGGCTGGCAAGTTGGGGCTGTCTGCCGGGCTGAGCAATGGGGGCCTTAGATCTTATACAATGGGCTTCTCTGTATGGTTTATGTTATGGTTGGAATGTGCCCCCAAGTTAACGTGTTGAAATGTGGTTGTGATGGGAGTGGGTAAAAATTTAATCCAGCTATGGTATTGAAAGGAGGGCCTTTGCAAGGGGATTAGGATTAATGAGATTAAGATTAATGTGATTAGGCTCAGGTCCCATGACTGACTCCTGTTGGGTTTATTTATTTATTTTTAATTTTATTATTATTATTATTATTATTGGAGAGGTTTTTGCTATAGGGCATATGCACTCACCAGAAAGAGAGACAGAAAATGAGAAATCACCCCCCCAGGGGAGATGGCCATGCCACAATCCCTTCTCCATTCTCCAGATCTTGGGCACACACATACATGCCCTTGATGTGATTTTGAAGATACTGGTTCCAGGACTTGAACCATGGTCAGCCACGTAGGAGTCCAGTGACATAACTGCTACGCCATCTGCTGGTTTGAGAATGGGAAGTATTTTCATAATCATCCCTGGAAAAGACAATTATGCCAGGCTTTCCTTTCACACGACTTATAGTATCTTACATGAAATAAAAGTTCTTGATTTTGGTGAAGCCTAATCCTTTGTATCCATCTTTACTTTAACATTTAGTTATTTAAGAAAGCTCTGCTTTCCTCAACTTTACATTATTATCACATTCTCATAAGATATACTCTTGGTATTATGGTCTTTGGTTTTTATAGGAGAGAAATTGAAGCACAAAAAAGCTAAGCTCTTGCTCAAGGCCTGACTGCAAAGTCCATGTTTTCGTGTCTCTGACTTTGGTAGCCCAACACTTACGAGTGAACATCAGTTTCTGTTGGCCCTACCGTGATCAGGCTGGTTCATCTCTTGAACCATCAGAGCTGGCTCTCTCTGGAAGCCTGTTTTCTATCTTTATTTTTCTCCATTTCCCCTAGAATAAATACTCTATAAAAACAATTTTTTTATGACCTTGAAAGACGTCATAAAGAAAAAAGGCAAGTTTTTAGATACATGTGCCTTAAATTAGGTCTGAACTCAGAGGGGTTTGCACTGATTGTGTACTTTTGCCATTACTGTTTTGCTTTTTTGGTCTCCAGTCTCCATGCAAAAACTTAGTGCTAGGAAAAAGAACTGCATAGTTCTCATCTAAATAGCCTTCAAAGTGGGCTCCATTTTTAGTATGGAATATAAATAACTCTACCATTTTAAGCACAACAATGAATAGGACTATGAGTTGGAAGTATAAAACTAGTCGTCCCAATACTTTACCAGGTTGTTGTGAGGTAAAATGAAGTAATAGACAGAAATCAACCCCAAGGACAATGACTAAGACATACCTTCCCCTTTACAAAAAAAAGCAAATCCTGCCAAGAGGCAAGGTAGAGTGGACAAACAGAGTTGTTCGTTAGCTGGAGCATGGTTAGGAAAACAGGGTCTAAGGAACACGTAAACACCTGCGTGTTTATCTCATTTGCATTACGGGTATGGGGAAGCTTGCCAGCTTGGCACAGTTGTTCCTTCCCTCACATGAACTGCTAGGTAATTTAAGTTAAATGACTCATGAGAGAAGGGAAGAGGCAACTCAGGACTATGCTAATTCATGCTGCAGATTTCCTGTTAATATAGGTAAGAGATGAGAAATAGGATGGGGTTTGCAGGATGCCTGTCCTGACACTTCAGAACAAATTCAGTCCTGAGTTAGTTACAGTATATAGCAATGCAAAGAAATGATTAAGAGACAACTTAAGAAAAATATTGTAGTTACTCTCTAGTTGCTAAATGGTAAACTCAAAAGATCCTGACATCTGAAGAAAGTACAAGCTCTAATTAATGCCAATTTGAAAAATGGTTAGTATTGGGAACCAGCAGTTGATGTAATGGCTATGTCGCTGGACTCCCGTGTAGTCGACCATGGTTTGAGTTCCAGACCCTGTGGCTTAAACGCACGCTGTGCACATGTGTGTGCATGCCCAAGATCCCGAGAGGAGAATGGAGGAGAAGAGACTGCAGCATGGCCATCCTCTCGGGGTGGGGGGTGATTTCTCGCTTTCTCTCTCTCCCTCTCTCTTTCTGTCTCTGCCTTTGTGGTGAGCGCACATGCTCTATAACAAAAACCTCTCTCCCCCCAAAAAATTAAATTAAAATTTTAAAAAATGGTTAACATTTATTGAGTGTTAAATATGTGCTAGGCAGTTTTCTAAGTGCAATACAGTGTTAACCCACTCAGTTCCCATGACATCTTGATGTGCAAAATAAGATCTTTTCCCCTATTCTGGAAACAGTATGGAAAGTAAGGAAATGGAATGGAAAATGACGCGGGTGAATCTAGAATTTTGACCAATGCAGTTGGATGCCAAAACGTACCCTTTGAATCTTATTTTATCCTTTCTCTATAATAAAATATAGGATTAAATGCTAAAATCTGATATTAAAAGTCAACCTAAAGAAAGCTTTCTAGTGGCTGGCAGCTTGAATCAGTTAAACAGACAAAACCTCTCGAGTTGTTAAGTTGGGGAGAATGGACAGTGTTTAATGCCAGAAAGGAAGATTTGGAGAGCCAATCAATTCTGCAAAGAGGGAGAAGTCAGTTCCAAATCTTACCCAATCCAGAAGCTACTCTCTCCTTCCCCTGTCAGGATATGTGTAAAAACTTTTTTGTTCTTCCATTCAAGAGTGAATATAGTAATATAACTATGGGCAAAATTGTATCTACACAAGCATTTCAGAGTGTTCATTGGAGAAAACAACTCTCCTTCGGCAATCAGTGAAGTACTGAGCAACTGCAGATGGAGAGAAATTCTACACAATGACATCAAAAGCCATGATATCTGGGTGTTTGTACCCAACGTCAACAAACTAGTACCTGAATGCAATGGAATGGGAAAACAAATTTGCAAATTACATGCACCAAGGTGTTTAACGAAGGAATGAAGACTAGACATCCATCTGGTGAAATAATTTCCCCTCTCCATTACCGAGTGTTAAAAACTTGGGACAAGCAACAGAACTACACAGTACTTTAGTTATGGCTGAGTTATCTGTAGCTTCTCAAATGCCTATTTCCTATCAGACTTCAAACTGAACTTGCAACTGTCTACTCTCTAATGCCTTTCTTGGATATCCAAGGTCGCTACAGAATTCACTACCATCACCAGCACACCACACTGCTACCCTACCACCCCAAATATACATTGTCCAACAGCCTCCAATCAATAGCCAAAAGGAAACGGTGGATATGTCACCCACCTCCCATACCATTCATCAGGAAGCTCAGATGTGCTCTTCAGTGGCCCTAGCCTCCCTAGCAAGATGGAGCTACACTAATAACTATCTTGGGAGTTCTATGTGGATTAAAATGAAGATAATGTATCTATAAAGCATCTGTTAGAAGCCAAAATTAAGAAGTGCGATAGTGCCAATAGTGAGGATATAAACAAAAGAGCACTCATAACACATTGATGGTGCAAAGTGGTACAAACTCTTAGGAAAATAGTTTACCATTACCTTGTAAGATTGCAATACCTTGGGGGCCAGCAGGTAGCATGAAGGTTAAGGCGCTGGACTCTCACGTGGCTGACCGTGGTTCGAGTATCTGACCTGGTGGCTTGTTGTCTTTCCTTCTCTTGCTCTCTGGTAAATGTGTGTTCCCTGTAGCAAATTAAAAAAAAAAAAAATAGGGACCAGCAGATGGCATAGCATTTATGTCACTGACTCCCACATGGCTGACTGCGGTTTGAGTCCTGGGCCCAGTGGCTTCAAAATTACACTGGGCTTCAAAATTACATGTGTGCATGCATGTCTAAGATCCCAGGAGGAGAATGGAGGAGAAGGGATAGCGGCATGGCCATCACTGCTGAGGGGCAATTTCTCACTTTCCCTTTCACTATGTCTTTCTCTCTCTCTTCAGCAAGCACACATGCCCTAAGGCAGAAAACCCTTTAAAAATTAATAAATAAGTAAAATTAAATAATTTTGGAAAAAAAAGAGATCAAAATTCCTCATGACCCAGCAGTTCCATTGTGTGCATGTGTGTATGTTAGAAAAATGCATATTCCAGAGATATGTATAAGATCATTTGTACTAACCTTGTCCATGAAAGTAAAAAAATGCATGTAATATTTGTTTGACAGGAAGGACAAAAAATGTGTAGTATTTACATGAAATGGAGTAAAGAAGATGAATAAATAGAAACAAAACATATCAATACAGATCAATCTCACAAACACAATGAGCTGAAGAAAGTGAGTGGTCGAAGACTACAAGCAATAGAATGACCCCCGTGAAGTTCAAAAAGTACAGAACTAAACATGTTATTTATAAATACACACACGTGTATTAAATGATAACAAAAAATTTTTTCAGAAAATTCCTCAATGATGAATACATTGGAGGAAGACAGAAAGATTCCAAAAGTTTTGGTACTACTCTTTCATTAGCTGGGTGGGTAGGTATACATGGCTTGATTTCATCACTCTTTGTTTCTACTATGCTGTAAATCAACTCAAAGGAATCTATTTATCTCTCCTTTTGAAATATTTAAAAAATGAGAGAAAGAGAGGAGGACCAGTAGATGGCGTAATGGCTACATTGCTGGACGCCCATGTAGTCGACCGTAGTTCGAGTCCCAGACGCGGTAGCTTAAACTCACACCGGGTGCGTGTGCGTGCATGCCAATATCCTGAGAGGAGAATGGAGGAGAAGGGATTGCGGCATGGTTATCCCCCTTGGGGGGTGATTTCTTGCTTTCTGTCTCTCTGTCTCTTTCTCTTTCTGGTGAGTGCATGCATCCTATAGCAAAAACCTCTCCAAATAATAATAATAATAAAGAGAGAGAGAGAGAGCATGTTAGAAACTTGCCTCTTTCCATGTCATTGCTCTCAGGTATGTAAGCAGATCCTTGAGGGTTCTTGGTATTTCTTTGATGTATTTACCAGGGGAAGATCATAGGCATACGCTTTGTTTCCTGCTGGTATTTTTCCTCCAAAATCAACCGTTTCCAAAATATTTCATTTTATCATTTTAGACACATGACCTTTTTTTTTTATGACTCCAAATGACTCTTTCTGAACATGTGACAGCATACAGTTTCCTGCTCTGACACTGGTATGGAAAAACAGATAATTATTTTATCAGATGGAGGATGAACAGAAAGAGACAATGTGCATCGGACAGGGGAATTATCCTCTTCCAAGTGTCCAAGTTACTTCCTGATAGGGAAGACTCCAGCTTCTTCAGATGCCAGGGTGGCTTTTCACTTGTCATCAATCATTTGATATCCACTATAAGCCTTGAATTATGCTTAGTGATTAGGGCATAGAAGCATACACGTACATACCCAGGAGAAATGAAAACATAGGTACACACAAGAACTTATGCACAAATGTTCATAGCAACATAACCATTATTCATAATAGCTTAAAAATTGGAAACAACACAAAGGTCTATCACTTGAGGAATGGATAAACAACACGTGCTATGTCCATACAATGCAATATGTTTCAGTCATAAAAAGCAGCAAAGTACTGATGCATGCTACAAAATAAACATACCTCGGAAACATGCAGAGTTAATGAAGGCAGACCCAAGTGCCCACATATTGCACGATTCCATTTATGTTAAATAAATGTCCAGAATAGGCAAATTGACCTCAACAAAAAGTGGATTAGTGATTATCAGGAACTGAGGGGTAGTGGATGGTAAGAATGAATACTATTGGATACAATATTTATTTTGGGGGTGATGAAAATGTTCTGCAATTAGATAGATGGTTATAAATAACTGATTTACTAAAAAACACTGAATTATATAGTTTAAAAGGGTGAATTTTATGATATGTGAATTGTAGCTTTTTAAAAATTCATTTAAAAGTCAGGATACAGCTACTGGTGTTGGTAGGAGCTAGCAAATGGAAAATGACACTAGGGGATATTGGAGTGCTGGTCATGCTCTTTTTTTTCCCCTGGGAATTGTTTATGTGGTTATGTTCATTTCAAGTTTAAGTTGTGCACCTATGTATACATTTTTGGACTTATGTTGTTGTGTATTGAATTGTGTTGCTCAAAAAGATCCATCACATTTTGTTTAGAAATAGGATCACTGCAGATGTAATTAATTAAATTGAGGTCATACTGGCATGGGTGAAGTCTTAACCCAATGTGACTTGGTCTCCTTATAAAAAGGGGTAAGAGACATGACACACAGGGAATAAGTCATGTGAAGATAGAGGCAGAGGGTAGAGTTGTGCCGCTATGAGCCAAGGAATGCTTGGTACCAGAAGCTGGAGGAGTGATGAATGTTACTAATGGGAAGCTAAACAGGCTACTGCCTTGTGATATAACAGGGGCACCTTCCACGTGGAAGACGGTAAGATGATTCTCAGGCCTGGGCTCTGGTATTGGCTGAATCAACGCCAGTGAAGGAGTTGGTGATGGGACCTGAAATCATTGTGAGTTAGGTAAGATCGTAGCACAGGGACAGTTTTTCCTGAATGTGTGCAACTCGTGATTCTCCTGCAAAACATGAGCCCAAGTCCCATTTAATTTTTTTTTTAGATGTGAACTAGGAACCCTAAAGAAAGCTTCCTTCATGCTCCCTTTTCCAAGTATGGAACACTGAACAAGTACCGTGGGGTAACCTGTCTTTCAAATCTCTCCAGTGTACTGAATCCAGTCATATTTTCATTATGTCTCAAACTACTTCTCAAAATCTGAGTAACATAATTGGTCTTTGTGAAATGTAATTTCTTAAAAGAGTCTTTAGATTCTTGATGGCAATTAAAGTCACCACAATTTTTAAACATTTATTTAATTTTATTTGTTATTACTATTTGGTTTTTTAATTTTACCAGAAAGACAGAGGGAGAGAGAAAGGGAAAGTGAGAAAGCAAGCTGCCTGGTCCAGGACTTGAACCATGATAGGCCAGGTGGGAGTCCAGCACTTTAGCCACCACACCACCTGCTGGCTCCAAAGGCACCACAATTTTTGTAGAGGCACAGGCTCTCTAGATTGTGGGATATCATTTGCATGCTGCTGCTCATCAAAGGCTATCATTAAACTAAAGATAGGCAGGGGAGAGGTGTTGTAGCCTAGACAATGAAGATTGTAAATGCCAATTATTAGAGGGAATGTGGATTTTGCACTTAAAGGAAGAGGTTTTTAAAAATATTGTTTCATGAACTCTAGGTATGATCAGATCTCTTCTGGTTGTTTCCCATTGAGCTTGTTCAATATGGTAGCCATTAGTCACATGTGGTGATTTAGATTAAAGTTAATGAAAAGTAAAAAATAAAAAATAAAAAAATTAGCATACATTTTCTCATTTTGCTAGCTACATTTCTTTCTTTTTTTCTTTTTAGAGAGAGAATTTTGCTCTAGGTCATGTGTGCTCACTGGAGAGATGGAGAGAGAGAAAGCAAGAAATCACCCCTAGGGAATGGCCACACCACAATCCCTTCTCCATTCTCCTCTCAGGATTTTGGGCACTCCCACACATGTGGACAGTGTGAGTTTTAAGCCACCGGGTCCAGGACTTGAACCTTGGTTGACTATGTGGGAGTCCAGTGACGTAACCATGATGCCATCTGCTGGTCCCTTCTAGCTACATTTCAAGTATCCTATAGCCACATGTAGTTAGTGACCACATATTAGTGTAAATAAGGAACTTTTTCATCATCTCCAGAAGTTTTTGAGGACCAGCAGGTGGCATGGTGGTTAAGGTGCTGGTCACTCCCACATGGCTGACCACGGTTCGAGTCTTGGCTTACTTTCTGGGACCAGCAGTTAGTGTAATGGCTATGTCGCTGGAACCCCATGTAGGTTACC
>NW_006206760.1:3286725-3303420 GCF_000334495.1 Tupaia belangeri chinensis
CCCTATAGCAAAAAAAAAAGCGCATGCACCCAATAAGAAAAACCTCTAAAAAAAAAAAAAAAAAAACACAAACAAATAAAAAACCAGAAGTTTTTGTACAGTACTTACTTAGAAGGGGTAGTCAGTAAAAAGAACTAGAACTAGGAAGTTCCCCAGCTATGGTGGCACAGGCAGTAAAGCACTGCTGATACTGGAGCCATATGGAAACCTTGGGCTTGGGTCTCTGATTGGCCTGAATCTGTTGGGGACAGAGTCTGGATGGCTGGAAGGCTTGCAAAGAGGTTTGTAGGGGTGGACAGGGAATCATGGCATGGTAATATCCTGTCCAGGGTATCCCCTGCCCCACTCCAGTATAAAATAAATTTAGAAAAAGAAAGAACTAGGAAGCATCCCTACACAAGCCTGGATTGAAATAGGATTTCCTTTATTCTTGTGTCTAGAGAAGCATTAAGAATATTTAACATTACTTTTAGAAATACATTCTCTTTTTAAAGAATTATTTTATTTAATTTTATTTATCATTATCATTATTACTTTTTTTAGTTTGACCAGGGAGAGATACAGAGAGAGAGGGGAAAAGTGAGAAAGCAAGCTGCTAGGTCTGGGACTTGGACCATAGTCAGCCATGTAGGAATCCAGCGCCTTTACCACAACGCCACCTGCCGGCCCCTAGAAGTACTTAAAATTCTTAAAAATGTAGCTATCGAGTTGACGTTTAATGAAGAGGAGTATTTCTCCTGGCATTATGGGGAGTGATATAGATACCCATGGCAAGAGAATTGTTCACGTTTTCTAGTCACTAAAATAATGTTTTGGAGACTACCACAACGCCACCTGCCGGCCCCTAGAAGTACTTAAAATTCTTAAAAATGTAGATATCGAGTTGAAATTTAATGAACAGGAGTATTTCTCCTGGCATTATGGGGAGTGATATAGATACCCATGGTAAGAGAATTGTTCACGTTTTCTAGTCACTAAAATCATGTTTTGGAGACCGTTTAAAGATGGGAGAAGACACTAATGATATTGTGATAGGCAGTGAGCTAGAAATGAGTGGGCAGTCTTGAGAAAATACCAGAAGGACATGAGCCACGTCAATCACAACTTATCAGGAGTTACCCCAGACTCTCCATGAGGATGCCTTCCTTCCGCCCAGCTCCCAGCGCAGAGATAGTGAGGCAGATCTCATTTTTCTTCTCTAGTGCCTGAGAAAGGCACATAGGGAATGTTGTTAATTTCCCTCTTATCATTCCTCATTAAGCCAACCAACCCAATAGAACATACTGGCCAACATCCTGATTCCTACTGGGGCAATAAACTGATTGAACAGTGCTTCCATATAATGGATGCTCCTACCTTCCAAGTCCACACCGGGCATGTGGGATTAGATAATTGAATTCCTTACTGGAAAGAGAAGAAACATGTAGGCATGGGAAAACCCCTTGAATTCCAAACAAAGAAGCCAGATTGTATAGATGACAGATCTTCCCCTATTAAATATTCATTGCCAGCAGAGTCAGGGTGGTTTAGTCTGGCTCTCTCACCTCTTATCTTACATTTGAAGGCCATGCGTAAACAACCCATGTTATTAGTGTATTGCGTTGGTGTGCTTGTTACACAATGATGACTTCTCTGTTTTGTGCCATTGAATATAACATGCCTGTGCATGTGCAACTGTTTGGCTTTGGCACGGAACCACTATTGTCTGCAGTCCCTTTAAGAGAAAGGGGGCACCTGGTCATCTAGAGGTGCTCTGCACAGTGCTGCCCCTGCTCCACCCAGCTAGCTAGCCCTGGTTCAGGCAGGTGAGCCCGGATGGCGTTGGCTCAGCCCAGCTCTTCTCGCTGTGCACTCTGAGAGGGAGGAAGCACTCTGAGTGTTCTGTACTCACGTTGCAAGGTCCGGGAGGGAGGAAGCACTGGCAAGCCCTGCTCTGGGCTTTGCAGACCTGCTCAGAACTCTGTGAGCTCCCAGTAAACTCAGCCAGTAAACAACGTGACATCAGAGCCTTTAGTTTTTCCAACTCCCTGCATCTCTGTTTGACCCGCCCTTTGGAGGAGAAAAGAACCTCACACTTCACCAACTCTTAGAATAAGAGTTATAACACCTAGCCCCATGCCCAGAGCAGCTGTCTTTCTTTGGCAGCTGCCCACGCGGACGCCTCTCTGGCGTGGGAGTGCATTTCTTTTCTATTAAAAATCTCCGCTTTTCTGTTAAAGTGATTTTTTCTTACTTTACAAGTGTAATTTTCCATTTTGTGCCTCGGGGCAGGTCTCTAACCTTAGAAATCTGGACCTAAAGAACCAAGGAATTTATACCATGCAGTTCAACTCTCTCAGCCTATAACAATATGTTATTTAAAAAGAAAGAAAGAAAGAAAGAAAATCCACCCAAACAATAAGGTAACAAAATGTCCTAGACATGGTAAGATTTTTTAGTGATTAACTTACAGTGTTTTTTTAAAATTTTTCCATCCATATATATTTTTAAAGTTTATGGTACTTCTTTCATGAGAGAGCGTATACATGCATGTGGATGTGAGAAAGAGAGAGAGAGACACACACAGGCACTCTTAATAGGATCTTGTGCTGCCACGATCTTCTTCCCCCAGCCCTCCCCCTAGTCAGAATCTTGGGCATATGCCCAGTACATTTGAGGCCAAGTAGGAACCTAATCCATGGTTGGCCAGGTGGTTTCCAGCATTGCACATCAGTCCACTTACTGCCTGCACCACCAAGGCTGGGCCATGTATTTTTCCATAATTTAAAAAAAATTGAAGTTGTGTTATTTAGTTGCCACATAAAAGAAAAATACAACTATGTCGGGTTTAGGGGGATAGATAAGCAAAATCCAAAGCATAAATGGATCTTCGTGTGGCCTGCTTTTCAGTTGCAAGAAGGTCAGGGGATTTAACAGCATTTTAATAGCAATCTCTAGATGTAAGGTCTGTCTTAAGTTTGCATTCCTCTAGTTACTCATCAAGAGTCTATTAAGTATGATTCAGAAGTTACATTGTGGGCTGAAGTTGTTAAGGAAAGGGAGACTAAAACCAATAACAATAGGCTGGGATATCTGTAGACTGTGCTAAAGCAAGAGTTGCAAACACAGAGAATTCAAAATGTCAGCACGTAAAGCAAATTGGTTTGAAATTTCCTTTTTATTGAGTTAAAAACAAGCAAGTCATTAAAGAAATTTTTTTCTGTACTTAATTTTGATTATTTTAAAATTTAGTGTTTTAGCTTTCTTGTACAGATAATATTGATACATGTTTTAAAAAAATATATTTGCCAGAGGTCGTGTACACTTGCCCAAGAGACACAGAGGGAGAGAAAGAGTGGGAAGGTGAAAAAGTACCTTCCATGGGGAATGGTCACACTGCAATCCCCTCGCCTCCATCTTTCTCTCCTTTTGGGATCTTGGGCACACACACACACACACACGCACGCATCAGCATGCTTCTCAAGCCACTGGGTCCAAGTATCAGACAGTGTGGTCAGCCATGTGTGGTCCAGCCCACTTAACCGCCAGGCCATACTCTGGACTGATGCACACCGTGTTCTCTGTTTTCTCAAGCCTTTTCTCAACACTCATCCCTTGCCTGTTATTGTGCAGATGAGTCAATCTTACTGAAATTATAGTGATTTTATAAATGAATCCTAATCTTATTTTTAGATGTATGTTGATATATATATATACACACGCACACACACATATATAACTGGATTTATATTGAAACGAATATGTTGATATATAAGCACTCAAATGTTATCTATTGTGATAAGTCCAACTATGAAATTTTGCTCAACCATTTTTTCTATGACTGTGTTACATACATGATTACTTTCTAGTTACCTATTACATGTGATAATGTCAATGAGAATGTTTTAAAGATATTTCAAGGAAGAGACTTATCTTAAACTTAATATAGTGTTGGGACCAGCAGTTGGCGTAATGGCTATGTTGCTGGACTCCCACGTAGTCGACCGCAGTTCACGTCCCGGACCCAGTGGCTTAAAACTCATGCCGGGCGCGTGTGCGTGCGTGCCCAAGATCCCGAGAGGAGAATGGAGGAGAAGGGACTGCGGCGTGACCATCCCCCCTGGGAGGTGATTTCTTGCTTTCTGTCTCTATGTCTCTCTCTGTCTGTCTGGCGAGTGCATGCGCCCTATAGTGAAAATCTCTCCCAAAAAAAAAAAAATAGATATACGATCTTATAAGATGGCGAATGGACTGAAGCTTGAGATTCTCTTAAGTAAATAGAAAACGATAAAACAGTACTTTCCGCTAAGTTCCACCAATTTTTTCTAATTGTCTTTGATCTTCTCTCTTGGCCTGCTTTTATGCATTCTGCAGGCCGCTTCATTAACCCCTTCATCTTTCTGGTTTCAGTTTGCTCAAGCCTCGCTTCTGCGTTAGAATCCTTCCACAAGTTGTACCAAACGTGTCATGGGAGATAATTTTCTTCCTCTTTGGCTTGAGAGCTTTTGACATTTTCATGGATAACATGAAGGTCACTTGACGGGTATGTTCTCCTAGAATCAGGTCCAGTGAAGGTCCCATCTCTTCCAATTCAGTCCATCATGTTCTGCCACCAGCTGCAGGAGCTTATAGCTTCGAAGGTAAATCTTCCTATTCAATGCAGTGAAGTGCGGAACGAAATCTACTCCAGACAGGTGGCTATTGGATACTGTGGGGCCTCTGAAGAAATCAATAAGATGACCTCTTCGTCTTCTATGGTCTCTGTTACGTCAAAACCATTACCAGCAACTATTAACAGGGGTTTTGTTCCCTCAGGACATTAAGTATTCTTAGTATCTTTTAGAGAGACAATTACTCAATACTTAACTCAGTCATATCCAGCACATGGTAGTCACACATACTCCCTATTACCAAGTTATTTGGCTGCTTTTTATTATGGGAGCCAAACATGATTCAAGAACAATCTGACTTCTTCGAAAAGAATTCCAGTGATGCCTGACCCTCAAATGGTCTTGTAATAGTTTTCTTTTTATACGTAACACTACATGTTTTTTTTTTAGTGCACACGCATTGTTAAGTACTTGTGTCACGGGTGCGTTTGTGTTTCCACCTTTAATCAGCATGGTATTTTTAATACTTTCACTGAATTTTGGTTCTCTCTACTCTCAATGAATCTTTTGGCCCATTTCATTTTGGGATGACTCGATCCAAAGCGTCCATTGCTACCGCTACCAGAACCAGAGGGACACACGTGTACCAGCCCACACACAGGAACTGAGAACATATATTTTTTAAAGAATTATTTATTTAAATTAATTAATTATTGTTATTATTTAATTTGCTATATGGCACATGTGCTCACCAGAGAGAGACAGAGAGAGAAAGAGAAAGAGAGGAAGGAGAGAGAAAAAGAGAGAGAAAGTGAGAAAGCAAGCCACTGGGTCCAGGACTTCAACTGCAGTCGGCCATGTGGGAGTCCAGTGCCCTTAACCACCACGCCATCTGCCACCTGCCACACACCCCCCGAACATTTTTAATTAAGGTAAGCTGAAAGGTTAGGTCCCTAGTGAAAATTAGGATATTATTGGGAGGACTGATGGCCAATCAATGAATCGTATTTTATCTGACTGAGATGGCTAGTATGGGCCTTTGTGCTGGAGGCACAAAGCATGCGGGTGGAAGGCATGCTTTCAGGTAAGGGTAGCTGCTTGAGAGTAGGCAGGGGAAAGATTGGAGGAGGGGCAAACACCAGGGGAGAAGGCACTAAACAGATTTCATTTGTTTTACAAGGTTGCCCAACACCAGGATAAGTGCAGGCCCCCTGCCAGGAGCCCGAAAGTCATTTCCCCTGGAGGTATCTGGGTTAGGCTGCTTGGAGCATGCTACATACAGACCAGACAATGAGGGTTCTTACCATATATTTTTTTAAAGAATTATTTCAGTTAATTGGGACTAGCAGTTAGCATAATGGCTATGTTGCTGGACTCCCATGTAGTCGACCACAGTTCGCGTCCCGGACCCGGTGGCTTAAACTCACGCCGGGTGCATGTGCGTGCATGCCCAAGATCCCGAGAGGAAAATGGAGGAGACGGGATTGCAGCATGGCCATCCCCCCTTGGGGGTGACTTCTCGCTTTCTATCTCTCTGTCTCTCTCTGTCTGTCTGGCGAGTGCACATGCCCTGTAGCAAAAACCTCTAAAAAAGAAGAATTATTTCAGTTAACTTTATTTATTTATTTATTTAAACTTGACCAGACAGAGACAGAGCAAGAGAGAGAGAGAGAGAGAGAGAGAGAGAGAGAGAGAGAGAGAAAGTGAAAGCAAGCCGCCAGATCTGGAACTTGAACTGTGGTCGGCTATGTGGGAGTCCAGCACACTTAACCACCAAGTCCTCTGCTGGCCCTGAGGGCTCTTATCATTAAATGAGCTGGACAGGTCACATTGGGTCATTTGATCATCAAATAATTTAAGGGTTTTATTTTAATCCCCTTGTGTAGACAACAATGCACTTTGTAATATTTCGTATCTGATACAACCGTCTGATATTTTGCCCCAATGTAGCTGCCAGTTGCTTAAAAAAAGCGTCAAGGAGGAGTGCTGGCAGGTGGTATGGTGGTGGTTGGGGGTACTGAACTCCCACATGGCTGACCATGGTTCAAGTCCCAGATCTGGTGGCTTGCTTTCTCACTTTCCTCTCTCTTCTTTTCTGGTCAAATTAAATTAATCAATTCATTAATACAGTTAAATAATTTTTTTTTAATTACAAAGATCGAGGGACAGTTTTCCCAAGTGGCATTTCAGTCTATGAGTTTGTTCCTTCATGGCATGATCAAACTGCTTATCACTTTTTTGTTGTTGTTTTTTTTTTTTTTTGGAGAGATTTTTGCTATAGGGCGCATGCACTCGCCAGACAGACAGAGAGAGACAGAGATAGACAGAAAGCGAGAAATCACCCCCCAGAGGGGATGGTCACGCTGCAATCCCTTCTCCTCCATTCTCTTCTCGGGATCTTGGGCACGCATGCACACGTGCCTGGTGTGAGTTTTAAGCCACCAGGTCTGGGACGCGAACCACGGTCAACTACATGGGAGTCCAGAGACATAGCCATTACGCTAACTGCTGGTCCCTTATTACTTTTTTTTAAAGCGCCCTCCACAGAGTCTAGCCAGGACTTGGTCCCCTTCTCCAGGCCTCCAGCCTATCTGATCTTGGCTAGGGAATGTGGTTGCTATGTGGGATCCAGCGTCACTTAAAAAAATTTTTTTTTCTACCAGAGAGAGAGCATTTCCCCCAATAGGGTGTGGTCATGCCGCATTCCTTTTCCCTTCGTATTTCCATCAGGATTTGGGGCGTGCATGGACATGACCGGGGTGTTTTTCGAGCCACCAGGAATGAGATTCAAATAGCAGTCTGAAATGAGGGGTCCAGCCCCCTCTATAAGGGGCTGAACTACTGCGCTGTGGAGTGGCCCTGCCGTGTTCCTGACTTCCGACAGTCCTCAGCCAAAAGACAGGGAGTAAAAACCGAGCTACACTAGATTTGCAAATGCTGATTGTGAATACTAAGCTTTGCTAGCAATATTGATGCTAATCTCTTCATGACGCTTCAAGCTCAGACAATTATGCTAAGGTTCATTAGAGAAAAAGGCATTATTACTTTTTTTTTTTTCTTTATTTCCCCAGGACTTGGTATAATGATCTTAGTTGAGATCACTATTTAAATTCATGTGGCTTATTGCAGGACCTGAATTTATTCGCATTACAAAGAAAGTGTAAACTACTCTGTCAACACATTTATTAAGTGCCTAATGGGTAAATGTCACTGCGGTCAACACCAAGGGTATAATGACAGATATAACCAGCTTCAGCATTTGTAACTTCATGTTGTTTTTCCAATAAACAGGCTGACATAATACAAGGATTGTCTTACTTTTAATACCCCAGAAGAGAGGGAATGAAGGAGAGAGGGTCTGATCAGTGCACCTGGGTCTTTATTTTGGTCTCTGCTACAGTGTTGCTGCTGACTGGCTCTTTAAAAATTGTAGATGCAGGGACCAGCAGTTAGCGTAATGGCTATGTCACTGGACTCCCACATAGTCGACCGCGGTTCACATCCCAGACCCGGTGGCTTAAAACTCACACCGGGCGAGTGTGCATGCGTGCCCAAGATCCTGAGAGGAGAATGGAGGAGAAGGGATTGCGGCGTGGCCATACCCCATGGGGGGTGATTTCTCGCTTTCTGTCTGTCTCTCTCTGTCTTTCTGGCGAGTGCATGCGCCCTATAGCAAAAATCTCTCAAAAACAAAAGGGACCAAAGTACACATGTGAGCGCTTCTTTCGAGTGTGTGCATAACCTCAGGAGGAGGAGGTGGGTTTATATGCAGGAGGAAGCTCTCCTCCACTTTTCTATGGCTTTAACAGGAGGCAGACTCTCTGGCCTTCACATCTGGGATACTTTACTGCAGTCTTGGGCTGCACGACAACATTTCAGTTAACGAGGTACTGCGCATAGGAGCTTATAGACCGTCCCACACGGCCTGGGGGTGTTGCTGCTTCTATCATGGAGGTTCACAGAAGCAGCGTGTGACGCCGGCACAGTGATGAATCCCCTCACAAGGATACATTTCTCAGAACGTAGACCTGTCACCGGACGACGCATGGCTGACAACGGTGTCCTTGTGCAGCCCAGTCACCCGTACTGTGGCCACCGAGCACAGACCCCTCCAAAGCCTTGCACGGTTCCCGTCCGTTCCATTGTCAGAGGATGGCTTTGCCTTTATTAACGCGAGCCTTCTCAACTTTCTGTCTCCCACCTACAAATACATTCACCTTTATGTCTTTATTTTGCCTTTGTCTCCAATTTCAGAACATGAGGCGGTTGCTTTTGGTCTGAGGTCAGTAACTCTTATCCTCTCGAGCCCATCATGGCTACTCAGGACCTCACTGTAATACACAAGCTATCCTCCTTGCACTGACTTCTTCACATGTTCCTCTGAGGAATTTCTACTTTCCGGCTATCTCCTAACATCAATTCCATTCCATAAAAGCCTTCTCTTGGCCCCCAAGGCCTCTTTACTTCTCTTTTGTCAGCCAAGCTTCTGGAAAGAGAACTTGCAATCAGTCTTTTTCACTTCCTCACCCACTGCATTCTGGCCTTCACCTCCCTCACTCCCTAATGTTTTTCCATGAGGGCTGCAGTAACCTCCATGTTACCTGGCTTGCCCACCACCTTTCAGGCCTCCTCTGTACACCTGCTGCTGTCAATCACTCCTTAGTTCAGGAAACTCTCGGCTGTAATTGGCTTGTACGAACAGTACTTCCCTATATAGAACCCGTTAGGCTCATATCCTTGTCTGGGGTGAACAGCTGCTCGCATGTTCTCCAGAACCACGTTCTCTGGAATCAAAGGAGACAGCCACAGCTCCTCTGTGGAGGCCATGCAGAAAGGGGTGTGGGTGAAGCAGCCACCGGAAGCCCTGGCTTGAGGGCTTGAGGCCTGGCCCTTTCTAGATCTGTGAGAACGTTTCATTCTTAAAGTACAGTTTTTGTTTATTCAACCCGTGTTTACTTTGTGGTGATCACAATTGAAGAAGGCTTGTTTAAGGCAAACACTTTGCACTTCATAGAGTTTGCGTTTTGGAACTTTCATTTGTGGCTTTCTTTCTTTTTTTCTTTTCTTTTCTTTTTCTTTTTTTTTTTTTTTTTGCACTGCGACCTTGTGTTTGTTGGCGTAACTTCAGTTAACACGTCCACTTCCAATAATATTAAATCAGAAATTCTGTTGTTGCTGTCCATTGATATTTTATTCTTCACTGAACAATAAATAATTTTAATGTCAAGTAAAGGTTCATGAATTTTCTATGAACTATAGTTCGAAAGTGTACAAATTATATGATTATGAGTTAGGAGTTGTTCATATAATTTATAAACAATTTCTTTTGTTCTGTATTATCATTTTAATGATATCTTCTATATTCTTGAGAACTTCGAAAGAAGATAAAGCGTGCAACGGTTTAATTTTGAAAATTCTTTCTTTTTCTTATTTTTTCTTTTTTTTTTTTTTTTTTGCCACAGGGCCCATGTGCTCGCTGGAGAGACAGAGACAGTGAGAGGGGGAAAGTGAGAAAGCATTCCCTGAGGGGTATGGCTATGCCATAACCTTTTCTCCCCATTCTCCTCTCAGAATTTTGGGCACACAAACATGCACACGCATGTGACTGGAATGATTTTCAAGCTGTTGTGTTCAGGACTCGAACCATGGTCAGCCATGTGGCAGCCCAGCACCTCAACCACTATACCACCTGCTGGCCCCTCATTTGTGGGGTTTACCCTAATTTCTCCTCTCTTTTTACCAAGAACGATTTTATCAATGCTCCATCCTTTGATTCTGAGGCTATTGGAGAACATGATTCGCGTCACTTATTTGCAGTTTTCAGGGGACCATGTGGCCCCGAATCATGTCTCAGTGTGGTGATCCAGGGCTTGGTTGAAGGTTAAGGATATCGTTGTCGAAGATCAGATCCTCTGACTTCTAGGACCATGTCAGCAAAATTAAAATGTCTCTATTAGAGGTTTCCTGGTTTATGATTGAAAATATCTAGCTGAACACTGCAAATTCTTCTCTATAGAATCTATTTTTGGTGATAACGTCATTTATTATAATTTCTGAAAACTTCCCGGGCATTTGAAGCTATCCCTTTTTGCTTTATCATCTCCCCGGCTCAGCTATGTCCCACGGTTACAGTCTGCTGGTTTTTCTTCCCTCTCGTTCTCATGCTCACATGTCACTGGGTGCCCACACCAAGTACACCCTTTCCCTGTACGCACACTCAGGCCCTCTCCTCCCTTTTCCACCCATAGCAGGCTTACACTTCTTTAAACTCAGTTCTCATTGCACCTTCTCAATTAAGCCATGCTCAGTGTTTCCAGTTACCATCCTTTGGATTTCCTTGGAGCTCCTGTAGCCTAATGGTGCCCTCCTCCCCCTTCTCCTCCTCCTTCTTTTTTTAGAGGGTGTGTGCATTTTTCAGACAGAGACAGAGAAGGGGAAAGTGAGCTATCCTTCCCTGGGGGTGGGGGGTTGACCACACCACAATCTCTTCTCCTTTCAGAATTTTGGGCACACACGCACGTTCCCAGAGTGTTCCTTGAAGTCACTGGGTCTGGGACCCAAACCTTGAAGCTGGTCACGTGGGATCCAGTGCCTTAACCACCATGCTACCTGCTGACCACTGTCTTTTTTTTTTTTTTTTGGAGAGGTTTTTGCTATAGTGCGCATGTGCTTGCCAGACAGACAGAGACAGAGAGACAGAAAGCGAGAAATCACCCCCCAGGGGGGATGGCCACACTGCAATCCCTTCTCCTCCATTCTCCTCTCGGGATCTTGGGTGCCCATGCACATGCCCCCGGCGTGAGTTTTAAGCCACCGGGTCTGGGATGCAAACCGTGGTCGACCACGTGGGAGTCCAGCAACATAGCCATTACGCTAACTGCTGGTCCCTGACCACTATCTTTTAACTGTGAAGGCTTTTGCCCCGGGGAAGGCATTTGGTAAAATCTTGGAGACGTTTTTAGTTGTGACAACTGGGGCGGGGTGCTACTGGCATGTAGTCAGCAGAGGCCAGGAATGCTGCTCAGTTTCCCACAGTGAAGGCATCAACTACCCCAGAACAAGTTATCCGGCCCACAGTGTCCATAGGAGAAACCCAGGAAGTTCACCCTGACTTTGTCACTTGATTTCCTCATTTTGGCATAGAATCTTTGGGCTGGATGGGAACCTTCAGAAATTACCCCGATGCCTTCTTTGTGTTAGGGTAGGAAGACCACCACGAGAGAAGCTGCTGAGAATCACAGAGCGCATGTGCCATCGGCAAGGGTCTTCCCCCCGGCCCTCCGTCTTAGACCAATTTCACTCCAGGCTTCTGCCCCTTCTGTCCTGCAGACCTAGACGCTTTGATAAGCAAGGCTAGGATCCTTTTACGAAACCTTCAATGACTGGTTCTTGCCTGCAGCCTCTCACTTTCAGCTCAGCCCTAGGAACATGGCACTTAACTGTTGATCTTCGTCCTCCATTGTGTAAAATATCACTTTCTTTTCTTGCAGATGTGTTTTTTTTTTTTGAAAGAACTGTGTGCTTATCTCCTAAATATAATTTCTCAGAAGGATAGATGACTTCATCCGAATCACAGAGAGACTGTACAAAGACCTTCTGCGGAAGTATGCGCCACACTAATTAGAGTAAATCCCAGCCAACCGAGTCGTCTTCAAATGACGATAATGAAAATTACCACAGAGGAAAACAGGAAAGGTTTCTACTGAGGGGAATGATTAACTGAATTCTGAGAGACTGGGGGAAAAAAAATACAAACAAAACCAGAAAGGACAGCATATTTTATAAGGTAGTAAATTTGGGCCTGTGAGCCCTGGTTTATAACCGATTTCCATAAATAAATACATTATTCCCTCTGAAGAAAAAAGCGTGTAAGCAGTCCCCGAGTTAGAACAGGCGAGGTTAAGCACTCACTGACAGAACACGAGAACAAGACTTACAGGGAAAGAAGAGCAGACAGACTTGTTCTCTGGATTGCAAAGGTTGCAAGTGTAGGCCTGGATCGAGCTGATCCGGGATTTGCATCCTGGCAGGGCCAGAGAGCAGCTGTGTGTGACAGAGGTAAATGACTTAACCCTTCCAATCCAAGCCTCCTTAGCTTTGAAGGGAGGATCGTTAACAACATTTCCTGAAATACAAACTCATTGTGGACATTGGATGAGAGGACACAGGGAACGTGCCCACCTCACGACTGGGCTAAATCGAGGAAAAGCTATTCATTGTTACAATGATTTCTCCTTTCTATGTTATTCCTGAAAAAAGAAATGGGAAGATCACTTCCTTTTGCAATATCAATTTTATTTCCCCAGTCGAAATATGATCTTCCTTTATAATGCAATATTTTCATTATATTGGAGTGCTCACATTTAAAAGAAAGCAATGAACTTTTATTTATTTATTTGTTCATTTGTTTATTGCCAGAGGGCATGTGTGCTGGCGGGGGTGGCCCTTCAAATAGTGAATTTTTTTTTTTGTAAATGTGCATGTGAAAGCCTTTGTTTTTTTTTTGGAGAGGTTTTTTTGCTATATGGCGCGTGTGCTCGCCAGACAGACAGAGAGAGACAGAGAGACAGAAAGCGAGAAATCACCCCTCAGGGGGGATGGTCACACCGCAATCCCTTCTCCTCCATTCTTCTCTTGGGATCTTGGGCACGCACGCACACGCGCCCAGCGTGAGTTTTAAGCCACCAGGTTCGGGACGCGAACCATGGTCGACTACGTGGGAGTCCAGCGACATAGCCATTACGCTAACTGCTGGTTCCCAAGCTTTTTCAATTGTATTTAAAAACTAATCTGCGGCCATCTGGTGGCATGGTGGTTGTAGTGGCTAGATCCCACATGGCCTACTGAGTAGCTTGTGTCCTGCACCTGGTGGCTTGAAAGACATGCCAGGTGTGTATGCATGTGTGCCCAGAATCCAGAGAGGAGAATGAGGAAAGGATTTCGGCATGGCCAGCCCCCCTTTGGGTATGCTTTCTCACTTTCTTTCTCTCTGGTGAGCGCACATACATTAGAGCAAAATTAAAAAAAAAAGACAAACTGGAAACAAGATACCTATTGGCTCTTGATCACAGATGAAAAAACAAAAGCACACAAACACACACACACAAAACCAAGAATAGATAAAAAAGAAATCTGTAGGATTAGACCTGGAAAATAATTTAAGCTTGATTTTCTTTCTGTTTTTCCTTCCTCCCTTTCTTTTTTCTTTTCCTTTCTTCCTTTTCTCCTTCTTTCCCTTCCATCTATCCTTCTTTTCTTTTCTTCAATGAGATGTGCAAATGCATATAAATGGAGTTAAGTGAAAGTTAGACATCTAGAGAATGTGTTAAGCATGTAAGTGTTAGGAAAAGTCTGGGAAGGGTTATTTTACAACCTTCGGCCACAACCCTGGCACGCAGTAGATGCAAGATGTCGAGCAAGCAAGGCTCTAATCATTTCTCTTCTGTGAAATAAGGGGCTTGGTAGATGGTTAATCAGGTCTCTTCCATTTCAACAAGTGGGTTGTATTTTATTTCTGGAGAGCCACATGCAGATATCTGAGAGTTCAATGTTCCCCAAGCTCCTTAGGGATGAACAAAAGTTAACTCAGCATCTCCTGGCACCTGAGCTGTTTTAATTAGAAAGGGCCATCTAAAACTCTCGTGTGTGTGTGTTGGACATTCTTTCTTCTCCGTTTTTCTTCTGGTAGTTGGCCCTTTCACGATGTCATCGTCAAAGGCTGTCCTTGTATTTTTGCAAGCTCTTGCCTTCAGACATAAAGATCGTAACGTCCTCAGCAGTTGGCACCAAAACTAAGGACAGAGCACAGGGCAGACTACAGCAGCCAGGTGCGACATCCAGAGACAGCAAAACAACCCAAGGACAGACAGAAGTCCTGTCCCAAGATCACCCTAATTATTCAATCACAAGTCCCCTCTCCTTACGTCCCAATAAAATCTCCTTGCCCACACTCTTCCGAGCCAATGCGATTCTTTGCATGTGGCCCCTTTTCTCTTCTGGACAGTGAACATTCTTTTCTATCTGTTCGCTCTTGGAGTTTCTGAATTCTTCACAGCTCATGACAAAGACCACCCTAACAATATCCAATTCAGACATGATGTTCAAAGTGATCCTGTTTATGAACTAGCATACTCAATCTGTGGGGAAAATAAAACATGATCAACTTTGGAATGATAGTTTACATTTTCAATAGCTATCTTAGGTCAAGTATTTCATTACATTCTAAGTTCCCAAACCAGGCCATGTTTTACAAGTGTTTAGGAGGATTTCACTATTAATACTCTGCTGTTGCCATTTTGAAATTCCCTTTTAAAAAAAAAAAAATTTAAAATTTTTATTTGTTATCATTATTTATTTTTTAAATTTGAGCAGAGAGAGAGAGAGGGAGAAAGGGAAAGGGAGAAAGCAAGCTGCCAGGTCTCAAACTCAAACCGCAGTCAGTCATGTGGGAGTCCAGCCCCTTAACCACCACGCCACCTGCAGGCCTCACCATTTTGAAATTCTTAATGAGTTTCAGAAAACATCCCAGCATTTTAATTTTGTATTGGGGCCTACCAATAGATACCTGGCTGTAGCTACAACTTATAATTTATAGTTTAATTTCTAGGCCAGGAATTGTCTCCTTCTAAAGTTTTAAACCCACGTGGATTGCTTTCTTCTGTACCTCTTCTGTTATGTAGGTATAAAATGAGGAAAGGCAGCTTAGGAAGCCTGCCAGGCTGCAAGGTGTGTTGCCAACAGCCCAGGCCAGGAATACCTGCCTTTGGCTTCCAAGGGCAGGGGCTCTATCCTTCAGTGGCAGCCCTATGCACTGGCCTGAGCTTCTGTCCTTAGGAATCTCACAGTGGTGCAAATGTTTCTAATAGTTCACGGACAGCATGGAGGACTTAGTGAAAAGACAAATCATCCTTCTTTCAAAAGTAATGGCTTCCAGGTGAAGGAAGAAACTCATGCTGTAAAAATCCACAGCACACACCCCCTCCCTTTTGCTTGGTGGGTTTTTTGTTGTTGTTGTTGAGAGATTTGTGCTATAGGGCGAGTGTGTTTGCTGGAGAGACAGAGACAGGAAGTGAGAAATCACCTTCAGGAGGATGGCCACCCCACAAACCTTTTTCCATTCTCCTCTTGGGATTTTGGGCACACACTTACACGAGCCTGGTGTGAGTTTAAGCTGCGGGTCTGGGAGCCCAACTACAGTCAACTAGATGGGAGTCTAGGACGTTACCATAACAGCTTCTGCTGGTCCCAGCGGGTGTTCTGAGTATACTCACAGCTTGCCCACATTCCTTTAAGCATGCTGGAAGGTCCTGTTTCAGAAGGGCAGTAAGGAGGGAAAGACGCAGAGAAAACTCTCAATTTTATCAGTGCTTAGGACAAAGATTCCATTTCAAAAAGCACTCTGATCCTTAGTGTGCGTGTTGTCAGTGACCTAAGCACATCAGTGAGTAAAAATAATGACAATGAGCTAAGGACCAGGACACTGTAGGTTTACTCCTAGACCGGATTTATCTATCTATCTAGCTAGCTAGCTAGAAGGAAACGCTTAAGCGACTGGACACCCAGAGCTACCTTGGGAGTATTTGCAAGGCGCGTTATGAGCGAACGAGTTTTGAAAAATCACATCGTTGCTGGAAATGTTTGGACGTATTTTCCATAATGGGAGCGGCTCAAATGAGAGCAGAGATAGACAATTGTTATGTAAAAATCTTTCTCCTTAATTTTCAAACAACCGAGCGCAGCGTGCCTCCCTACACAGTAATCGCGGGAATGCTCGCGGGATAAGAGATGCCCACAGAGGAAAAAGCTCGTGCCCACTCCACTGCTGGTCGCGCGTGTCGGCCCGGTGCGACCTAGACGGCGCTCCCTCTTCCTCTTCCCACGCCCGCCGCGTCCCTGCGCCGGGGAGGATGAGCCGCGGCGACCCGCCCCCGCCCGCGGCTCCCTCCTAATCCGAACGGCTGCGGTTTGGCTGGGTTTTGAAAGGAAGCGGGTGCGGCGGGAAGAAGAGGGGGCTGTTCCGGGGTGGGCGGAGCGTGAGGGCGGGGCCACAATCCGGGGGCGGGGCCATCGCCTAAGCCCCGCGGCTACGGCCACTCCCGCGCCTGCC
>NW_006206760.1:3303594-3353711 GCF_000334495.1 Tupaia belangeri chinensis
TGCCATTAGATCGGCCCGCCGGCTCCGGGGCTGGACTCCGTGCCGGATCGCGGGACCGGCGTCCCGGGGAGGAGGGCGTAGGGACGCGCGATGGCTCCGCGGGGACTCCCGGGGTCCGCCGCCCTCGCCGCTGCTGTCTTCGTGGGAGGCGCTGTGAGCTCGCTGCTGGTGGCCCCGGGTGAGTGCCCGGTAGGGCCCGCAGGGTGTTGAGCAAGGTCCGGGGTGCGCCGGAGGAGGCGAGGTCAGGACTCGCTGCGCCCCGAGCTGTCCACGTCCTGGCACCGCCGCGGGATCCCGGCGCTGAACATCTGGCTGTCCCGGGGTGGCCCGGGCAGGGCGCGGCGCGTGGCAGCGGCTCGGTACCTCCCTTCCCGCCCGCCGGGCTCGGGTCTTCGCCCCTCTCTGGTCTCCCCATCTTTGAGCTTTTAAGGTGCAGGGACCCGACCTGGAGTCGTTTTCCCCGGGTGCGCTTCCTCCGTGGCCGCGCGCCTCGGAACCTCTTGGACCCTGTTTCCACAGCCCTTGGCCTCAAAGGCCTGGCGAGAGGAAGATCGTGACACTGGGGACCCGGTGCTCGGTCGCCGCCTCTCTTCCTTTTAAAAAGATCTTGAAACCTTGAGGAGTACACATTTTCCTCCAAGTTCTCATTTATTTTAGTGCTGGAGGAATTCTTGTAACAGGTCAGGGATTCCAGATTTCTTACCACATATCCGGGACAAATCAGGGTCCGAAAAAGGGAGGGAGCGTTTTTTTTCTTTAGGTCGATTTGTGTCATCACAAAAGCAACCTTCTGTGGTCAGGACAGGAAGCCTATGTGTCCCCAACGATGAACTTCAGAGCAGTTTTTAAATCTCTTTAAGCTCTTGCAGAAGCTCTTACACTCTTGTTTTTATACCTGCAGACACTAGGGATTCCTTACCACGTTCCCCCTCTTAATTGCCACCTCGCTACAGTCGTTTAAAAAATAATAATAAACTTATACCTTCTTGGCCATTTGGGGTTACCACAGCCTGGAATCTTACGTCAGCAAGCTCTTCCCAGCTTGTCTTCAGGGGTAACTCCTCTTCAAGCCAAATAATAAGCAATTGGAAGCCTTCCAGAAGTATCTCCCGTAAAAACGTGTACACTGCGCTTAACTCCCGAGTTGACCCCTGAGATCCTTCCCATCGCTTACAGCGCTTACATCTGCTCATTCACATTTTCATAGAAACCAGAAGAGGGTAGAAAGGGAACGGATGGAGACTATGTCTCTTGAGTCTTTATTAGTACACCCAAATTTCCTTCAGCCGGCACCCTGGGGACATGGCAGCTGGTGACGTGTTTTATTGGATGGGAGATTTTGGTTCTCAGCCTGCGTTTGCCTGGTGTATCTGACTGGTGCAGAATCAGGCTCAAGTTGAACCCGGAGTTGTAGACGAGTATTTAGAGGGCTAGAGTCAGTTGCTCCAGAATCCGGAACAGAGTTTATCCTGGGTGTCTGATTGTTAAAAATGCGGTGAACGATGAATATAATCAGGCTTCAGCGGGAGAAATCCATCCTAGAGTAGATTTGAGCAACCGACAGGTCTCCTGTGCGTGAAAAAAGGTCTCATCTACTGCACAGCAATATTTTTGATGAAATGTAATGCTTAAGAAGAAGGCAGTATCTAACATGGGAAGGGTACAGTGTACACATTTCCAGGGTGTCTTGAGACTTATATGAAGAGTAGATGCCCTGACTAGCTAACGTCTCATCCCTTTGGAATCTAAGGGAAGTAATATTACAGGTCTGCTAGGTGCCAAGATTTGGGCTGGGCAATTCATGTGCATTTAAAAACTTTTTTCTTTTTTTTCGGAGAGGTTTTCGTGCACTCGCCAGAAAGACAGAGAGAGACAGAGAGCGAGAAATCACCCCCCAGGGGAGATGGCCACGCTGCAAGCCCTTCTCCTCCATTCTCCTCTTGGGATCTTGGGCACGCATGCACACGTGCCCGGCATGAGTTCAAGTCACCAGATCTGGGACTCGAACCGCGGTCGGCTACCTGGGAGTTCACTGACACAGCCATTACGCTAACTGCTGGTCCCAAAAACTCATTTCTTATAACTCTGCGAAGTACTTATTTTCAGTGAGGCAAGTAAGGTCCAGAGGAGTTAAACCACTAGCCTAACAGCACATGGGCAGTGGATTATTCAGCGTGCAGTCAGAGAGGTGGACCCGCTAGCAGGTGTATTTTTGCTGGTGTGTGTGCGCACGTGTGTGTGTGTGCGCACGTGTGTGTATCTTTATAGGAATCTTTATCTGGGATGATCTAGCTTGCTTCATTCCAAAGTTCATTCCCTTTCCACTGCACCCTGCTGCTCCTCAGAGAGAAAAAGAAGACATAAATCCACCTCCAACTATCTTGCTGAGATTGTACGATAGGGAGTTTAGGACATAATCACATTGTTAACACGTGGTTATCAGAAGTCGTGAAGGAGAGAAGTAGGTAGCTTCACCATGGGTAGTGGCAATGTCTCTTTCACTTCTTTTCTAGTAGAACAATTTCCTTAAACTTCTCTTAGTAGCAGCATTTGAAACTGTATATATTACAAGAACCAGAAAGGGTGGTTTTTCACATCTTGGCTTACTTACGTAGACCCTTAAGTTCTCTGGTTTCTCGACCTTTGGGTTTATTAGTTTTTCTCTAGCAGACTGTGGGCACAAATCTCCGGCAAGGAGTGGGTGGAAAAGGTCCTGGGGCTGGTGAGATGAGAAATGCTCTCTCCTTGGGCACTGTGGGCTCTCATCCAGCCTCCTGGCTCCTCCTTTAGATGCTAAAGATAAGCTTTATTAAATCTGGGCTCAGATTTGGCCAGGTAGCTTCCCGGCTGTACTGTACACCCACCTAATAGCATAGTCAGTGGATGTTTTGAAAAAGTACTCTTCGGAGCTAGGAATTTCTTGGTCAAATTTAAAGAGGAAATAAAAAATAGGAAAAATGGCTGTATTCCATCCCCATGGGGGAGCGAGGGAAGTGAATTAAGCAAACTATTTGGATGTTTGAATAGTTGAGTGAGAGGATGCAAGAGACATAAACAATAAATGTTTCTTTTTAAAGATTGGTTTGCCCCTGACATCGAAATTTAATTGAGAGAGTAGAGAAATGCTTTAAAACAAATGAAAATAATGAATTAACACTGTCACTGCTTAAAACTAATTGCTAATCATTTCAGGGCACTTACTCCAGTAATTGGTAAAGATTTGGTGAGCTGCTGAAAGCAGGCAGGAGAATGAATTTGGTGTGCCTCACGGGGCCCTCGTTGAATTTGGAGTTAGTAGGCTGGAGACACTTTACTCTTGCAAGAAAGAATGTGCTACTTATTATTGCCAATTTTAGGGCAGACAATGGTCTAAAGACTCAGATCATTTAATTCTTACAGTACCTTATCAGCTGTACGATTTTATTCCTGTGTTTATCGATGAGCATGTCTGAGAGGTGAGGATGAAAAAGTCACTCCAATGTGTTGGGCTTTGCGGTTGAGTCAGAACTGTGCAATTCTGAAGCTGTTCTTTTAAATTGTTTTTTTTTAAAGACACTATGTGCTTTCTCATATAGTTCTCATCATGTTACTATTTTCCTGTCTCAGTCTCTCAGGTAGCTGAGATTAGAAGGTCTCCACTACACCTACACCTGACTTTCAAAAGCATGGACTGGGATTGGAACTCATGCTCCCCACATGGCCTCAGGTCTCAGCCTGCCTGGCAGGAGTGTCAGCCAGGGCTTCACTGTGGCTGAGTTCTGAAGCCCCCTTTTTTTTTTTTTCCATAGGCTGCTGATTTGAGAGAAACAGAGGGAAAGTGAGAAGCCACTCCCCAGGGGGGACGACCACTCCTAAGTCCCCTCTCCTCCTGGGCACCCACACAGGTCCAGCTTGAGGTCTCTGATGGGAACTGCGGTGGGCCATGTGGGAGGCCAGCACCTTAACCACCACTCCACCTGCTGACCCAGCCCTCTCTTCCTCTCTTACTATTAGGAAACCTTTTTTTTTTTTTTTTAAAGTTATAACCCTGGAAGAAGAAGAGTGAAGAAGAGACCCAGTCCCTTAAAGAATGTGGTTTCCCCTGCCTTTCTTTCCTCACCTGTACAATGAGCATTGTGATGGCTCCTCTCTTTATCTGCCTTACTGGTTGCTAGTGAGTATCAAATGAACTGTTGTCTCGGAAAGGTCTTGGCAAACGGAAACGTGGTTTATATATCGTTTGGCCTCTATATCTTACCCAAAGTGTCGGCTTGGCTTGACTTGTGTGATGTCAGTTAAACAATCTGGTCGATGCAGACCACATCCTGGGAGGTTTTCATTCTGGAGTTGGCGATGGCTTTGCAATGATAGGCTGATTGCAATTTTATAGAAGCCTGGAGTGGTGGCTCAGATTCCTGAGTTTGTTGCTATTGCGTAGGCGTTAAATAGCCAAGTCGTCTCATTCCCCCTCAGCTGAAATATATTTACAGTTCTAGGTATTTTTAGGCTTTTCTAGGAAGATCCTCCCAAAGGTTTAACATTTGTGGGGGACAGGAGAGGGATCATCCTTCATCCCATTTCTCCAAGGCACTGTTATGCCACTGTTAGCATATTTTATTTTGATTATCTCTGTGTGCTTATTATTTTATTTATTCATTTTTTAGAGAGATTTTTGGTATAGGGTGTGTGCACTCACCAGAGAGACAGAGGGAGACAGAGAGATAGAAAGCGAGAAATCACCCCCCCACCCAGGGGGGATGGCCATGCCACAATCTCTTCTCTTCCATTCTCCTTTCGAGATTTTGGGCATGCACGCACATGCTCCTGGTGTGAGTTTCAAGCTGCAGGGAACGGGCCCTGAACTGCTCTGGGTCATGTGGCAGTCCAGTGATATAACCATTATGCTATCTGTTGGCTCCATTATTTACTTATTTAAAAAAAATTTTTTTTTTTGGAGAGGTTTTTACTATAGGGCGCATGCACTCGCCGGACAGACAGAGAGAGACAGAGAGACAGAAGGCGAGAAATCACCCCCCAGGAGGGATGGTCACACCGCAATCCCTTCTCCTCCATTCTCCTCTCGGGATCTTGGACACGCACGCACACGCGCCTGGCGTGAGTTCTAAGCCATGGAATCCGGGACGCGAACTGCGGTTGACTACATGGGAGTCCAGCGACATAGCCATTACGCTAACTGCTGGTTCCCCCAATGTTTTGATAGGATCATAATGTAGTGCATGTGTGTGTCTTCTTTTTCCTTTTGAAGTTTATTTTTTTTCGATGACAGAAGGGGAGAGACAGACAGACAGACAGCCGCCCCCAGCAGAGTCTTCATACTAGCATATTCCCTAGTATCATCAGCTAGCCAGGATCATAGGCATGCGTGCCCAACACGCAAGGGAGACCTTGGGATGCGAACCTGGGACCTTCCCACATGGCTCCAGCATCACAAAGCATTTTGTGGCCACTGTGCCACCCTGACTCAGCTGGCCTACCCTGGCTTCTTCACCTTATGTGATACATCCAGGTTTCTCCATTTTTCCGTGCTTTCAAAAAGTGGCTGCATGGTGTTCCATTAAATGGATTCACTGTATTTTACCTCGCTGAGCTTTAGATTTCCGTTGCTTTTAAGTATTATTTTTTCTGCTATTGGAGATGTGTGCTTGCCAGAGACTTAAGAGAGAGAGGAAAATTGAGAAATCACTCCCTGGAGGAGATGGCCATGGCACAACCCCTTCTCCTTCATTCTCCTCTTGGGATTTTGGGCATGCATGCACATGTGCCCTGTGTGATTGTTAGGCTGCCAGGTCCGGGACTCGAACCATACAGTAGGGTCCAGCAGCTTAACCTCAATGCCACCTGCTGGCCCTTGTTTGTAAATGAGTTTTAAAACTCATCGTGTCTTTCAGCGAATACCTTTGTGCATAAGGCTTTGTGTGAATACCGATGACTTCCACAGCAAAGGAGGTCCTGAAAAAACTATGTTGAGGTCAAAAGTATTCACATTTTTGAGACTATTTATTGTTGACTTGCGTGTTCTGAAGATCGCCCCGGTTTATGTGCTCACTGCAGTTGTCAAAAGGATCCCTTCTTCACATGTGGTCTTTTCTCTGAGACATATCTGCTGACTAGGCAAAAACTGGTGCATTATTTGTTTTAATTGTCCATCTTTGATTACTCACAGGTTGACCACTATTCCTAATATTTGAGCCATTTGCATATATCTGTAAGCATTTATGGACAACTCAGAGCAAAAAGCACTGAAAACAATTTTGTAAGTTTTTAAAAGCTTTTTTTTAAGAATGAGTTTATTTAACTTTATTTGTTTATTTTGATTTGACTAGAGACAGAGCAAGATAGAGAGAGAAAGCGTGAGAGAGAGAGAGAGAGAGAGAGAGGGAAAGTGAGAAGACAAGCCATAAGGTCTAGGACTCGAACCATGGTCGGCCAGGTAGGAGTCCAGCACCCTTAACCACTACGCCACTTGCCGGCCCCCTGAAAACAATTTTTAAATGAGATTTTAACATAATCTGTTGGTGATAAGACTTAAACTGAACTTATGTGAGACTGTAGTATATGTTTATTTCACTTAGTTCTAGAATATTCACATTTTGATGCAGTGATATTAATAAGTTTGATTTTCTGATTATTACATCATGGTTGCTGAATGCATTGCATTACCTTTTTAGCCTCACACAGTTTGAATCTCAAAGCACATCAGACCTACGGGTTTTCAAATAAGGAATTATGGTCCTGCATCATCTCTTTTTTGACTCATCTGCTTGCGTTTGTTGGGAGCCAAATGTATAATTCATCAAAGTCGCAAACTATTCTATGGAGAAAATACCTTCTCAGACAAGAGGCTTCTCGAAAGAAAAGCATGACTGAGTGCCCCCGGGTGCAATCTAATTAAATAAGGATACCTGAACAGGATTGAGGATTCATTTGTTCCAGATGACATTGGGGATGGGCACCCATCATAACAGAAACTTGATGGCTACAGGCTAGATAGAGGTTGGCCTGAATTTCTTCTCTGCTTTTCTTTGCCAGTTATTGACACAGCTTTCTTTGTAAGAGAGAAAAGAAACGGAATCCACCCAAGGGACTTGTAGGTGAGTGGGATGGGTACAGGGTGGCAAATACCCCAGGCATGCTGAGTTCTGTGCCCAGTCATCTTATCTGAGAGATCCTTTTGCCAGCCTCGTTTAACTCAGGGGACCTGGTATCCCATTCCCACTTGCAGTACCTCAAGGCCTCCAGTTTCTTGTCTTTGCTTGTCGGCACTGCCCCAGGATCCCAAACAGGGACAGTTCCCTAGCCTGGAGTCTCCTGTTTCCTGAGCCAGCTGCCAGCCTTCCCTGGACCACCGTCCCCATTTCCCCATTTTGTTCGCACACTCCTATGTATTCCACCCCCAAATAAAAGTGCCTATTGTATGGAGGGGGAAAAGTTTTTGTTTTTTTTTTCTGTTTTTTTAATTGCAGAAGGCACATGATTGCTGAAGAGAGACACAGAGAGAGAAACAGAAAACGAGAAAGCACGCCATGGGGTTATGCAACAGTCCCTTCTCATCCATTCCTCCCTTCTTTCAAGATTTTGGGTGCACCCAAACATGTGTCCCATGTGTTGTGTTCTTCAGTCCACCAGTCGGGGACTCAGACCATGCCGTGGGCCACATGGGGTCTAGCCACCTTAACTACCGTGCCACTGACTGGCCCCAGAGCACAGAAATCTGTAAACCACCTTCCTTATCTGTGTGATTTTTCTCCTATTTTTCCTTTAGACTCTGCTTTGATATTTAGTGATCTGGTAATATACTCACTTCTTCCTACTTTGGAGTCTGTTTCTGTAGTTGTGTGTCCCCCCCACCTTCTCAGTGTTATGCATAATCTCTGCCCGTTTCCGGCTCTACTGTGGGTGGGAGTATGGAATCCACAGTGTGTTTTGGGGTCAGGATTTCAGAGGGGCATTTCTCTCCTTTTACTGCAAAGGGAGTTGGGGGGAAAGAATTCCTCCAGAGTCTCCCAATTTCAATGTTATTCTTGTATACCTAAACCCAATGCTTCCAATGTGGATAGAGGATGATCTGACAGGTAGAATGTGAGGTGATAGAGCTTTTCATACTGCTTGCTTCTTTACCACAGCAGACTGGGTGGAGGTCCCTGCTGATGAACTCAAGCTGAGTGACTTGGCCTGGGCCTGTTGGCCCTGGGTGGGTGATGGGCAGAATGACATCAGCACACATGGGGCAGCATTCCTACCTTCTCCTACCAGGAACTGGTCTTCAAAGTTGGAGATCCCCTCCTCCCCCATAGCAGGCAGAGCAGGGTCTCTGCGGATGAACTCAAGTCAAGTGGCTTGTCTTGGGCCTGTTGGTGCTTCTGTCTCTGAAATTGCAGGATCTTCCTGTTGCTCCTTCTATCTCTGGGATTGGAGGAACCAGAAGGTTGAAGAACCCCTCCTCCCTCACAGCAGGCTGGACAGGAGTCCCTGCTCAGAACACGGCACTTTTGGAAGATTCACCGATTGGTTCGTTTATAGCTAGATGATCTACAGGTGTAATCTTCAAATTCTGACAGTTCCCCCCTAGGCGTTGATGCAGTGATCACATTGCCATGCTTTTTGATTATCCAGAGTTTGACTGGTTAGCCTTCTCCTTGTTGCTCACTGATGAGTGTGTCGATGAGTTAGAGTCTTATGATGAGGAAGCAGAATCCTGTAGTATTAGGGGTGGAAGGGACCTTGGCAATCTTGAAATTGAATTGAGCTAGCCAGGACTTAATCAAGTTCCTTTATTCTCTTCAGGACTCTTCCTTCTGTTAAATCTACTTTTCCACTGAAATGGGGACAGTTTTACTGCCTGTAGGAGGATTCCTTTCTCTCTCTCTCTTTTCTTTTTCTTTTAAATTATTTTTTTTTTTGAGAGATTTTTGCTATAGGGCACGTGTGCTCACCAGAAAGACAGAGAGAGACAGAGAGACAGAAGGTGAGAAATTACCCTCCAGGGGGGATGGCCATGCTGAATTCCCTTCTCCATTCTCCTTTCAAGATCTTGGACACACACAGATGTGCCCAGCGTGAATTTAAGCCACTGGGTCCGGGACTCGAACCGCGGTTGACTACTTGGGAGTCCAGCGACATAACCATTACGCTAACTGCTGGTCCCTCCTTGGTCTACATTTTCATTTGGTCTTCACACTCCAGGGTCTGGTTTCTCAGCTCTTCGGATGTGGAATGAGCAAGATCTGATAACAATGACTTTGACTAACTGACTCATGGAGTCATTGCATTGTTCTCGTATAATTTTGAAGGGACTTAGGTAGTCACTGTGTAACTAACCCCCCCTTCTCTTTACTGATGGAGAAACTGAACCCAGTGAAGGAGCAGACCATGAGATTTACTGAGGCAGGGACTGTGTGTGTCTTATTCACTGCTGCAGGGTCAAATTCAAGCATAGGACTCAGAAAAGATAAATATTTGGATGGAGGAAGGAAGCCAAAGCTAGAATCCTAGTGTTCTGACATTGTCCCAAGATTTTATTTTATTATAATAAGTGAAGAGTTCCTCTTTCCCATATTTACCCACAATTCTTTGCTACCAGTCTCCCCTCTGGCCTCTTCCCCCATACAGGGAGAGGCTGCTTTGTCTGCCAGCCTTTATGGGGCATATTGCTGCAAAAGTGAGAAAATTTGGTCATGGAGGAAAAAGGAATGATCATAACAAGTCAGCAATTACTTTCTTTTTGGGTGAATATGGTGTGACATTGATACATTAGGAAGAGTGAGTGAATATTTTCAGTGCATAGATTTTTTTTTTTTTCCTTTAAGAGATTTTCGCAATGGGATGTGCACTCATTGGAGAGACAGAGACAAAAAGTGAGAAATCGCCCCCTGAGGGATGGCTATGGTACAATCCCTTCTTCTCCATTCTCCTCTTGGGATTTTGGGGATGCATGCACATGTGCTGGGTATGAGTTTCAAGCTGCTGGGTCTAGGATTCAGACCACGGTCAGCCATATGAGAGTGCATCACCTTAACCACTGTGACACCTGCCAGTCCCAGCATAGCTTTTCAAAACCCAAATTCACTCATGAAGTTCTTTTCAAAGACAAGCTAAATTCAGTTGTGTTTCTACAATCAGTATTTCAAATGCACCAATGAACTGTATATATAAGATGTTCTGGTGTTTTTTTTTTTTTTTTTTTTCCATTGAGTCCACGTGCTTGCCAGAGAGAGAGAGAGAAAGTGAGAAATCACCCAGGTGGTATGGCCATGCCACAATCCTTTCTGCTCATTTCTGCTCAATTCTCCTCTCTGGGTTTATGGCATGTATGTACACATGTCTGGTGTATTTTTTTGGGGGGGAGGAATATTTTTGCTTTCTCACCAGAAAGAGAGTGACAGAGAGACAGAAAGCGAGAAATCACCTCCCAGGGGGGATGGCCATGCTGCAATCCCTTCTCCTCCATTCTCTTTTCGGGATCTTGGGCACGCACGCACACGAGCCCGGTGTGAGTTTAAGCCACTGGGTCTGGGACTTGAACCATGGTCGGCTACATGGGAGTTCAGCGACATAGCCATTACGCTAACTGTTGGTCCCTGTCCGATGTATTTTTTAAATTACTGGATCCGGGACTAGACCCATGGGATCATTTATGTGGGTAGTACTTTATGTCATACAAAACCATTTGTTTCAGGGTTAATTCTTTGATTTTTTTTTTTTTTTAATTCAGCAAATACTAAGAAAGTGTCTTTTGATTCCAGGCTCCCATGGGTACCAAAATCCACATGCTCAAGTCTTTTATGTGAAATGGCATAGTATTTGCGTGTAATTTACACACATTCTCCCATGTACTTTCAGCCCTCTCTTGATTACTTAAAGTGCCTAACACAGTGTAAATACTTCGTAAATAGTTATTCTATTGTACGAGGGTCTTCAAAAAATTAATGCATATTACAAAAAAACTAAGAATAGATTTCAAACTTTTTTTTTTTTGCACCAGGATAAACTCATACTTAATTCCATTTTTCCATAGACATTTTAAAGTGTCCTCATATTGTTTAGAGAATAATGACAAAAAAAAAAGGCCATATATGTTCAGTGCAGATTCAACCACATAGGCTTAATTAATTAGATAGCACCGGTCAGCAAGAACAGAACATTCACTGTGTTGACCTCATCCGCAGATGGGGAACCCAGGGATATGGAGGACTGGTCATATGGTGTGAAACACACTGGGGGTAAAGTGGTATGAATAAAATAGACCCAGGCCCTGTCTTTGTGGAGTTAGCAGATCATTAAGGTAGACAATTAATTAAACAAGTAAAATGATGAAGTGTCATTAGCAGCTACATAAGGGAAGTATGGCACAGGGCCAGAGTACCCGACCTGGAGCTGCTGGGGGTGGGACGTGGTGGAGATATGAGTCTAGTTCCAGGTCAGGTGAGTTTTCCATAGGTAGTGAAGTTTCAACTTACACTACGTGCAAAACTAGGAGTTAGCCAGGTGGAAAGAACTAATGATGATCAAAGACAGGCGGTAAGGGCAAGCAAGCTACAGCAGTGGTTCCGACAGGTGGACGTGCAGGAGTTCAGCTAGAAAGCTGGTTCAAACACAGATTCCCGGGCCCCACCCCGGAGTGTCTCAGTGAGTAAGTCTGGGAGGGGTTGGAGAATTTGCTTTTCTCTCACATTGCAGGTGATGCTGGCTGAATATCAGATGTGAGCCAGAGACTGGTGGAGATAAGAGACGAAAGATGTAGGTGGGTGTGTTCCTTTGTACCTTGTGTTTTCTCCCCCCAGTTCTTGATAGATTCATATCCTGTCCTTGGCCAATCTTTCATGCTGAGATCAAGGGTAACCTTTCCAGGAAACCTTTCCTAGCTATTCTCACTGACTTTTTGCCTCCTGTGTAAATATACATGCACGTGAGTCCGTGAATATGTGTTGTATCTGTTCCATGTTGGTCAATACTCTGTCCCATCAATGGTTTCTGCTGTGATTGGTTTGAGGCTGTTGAGCCTGTGGTACTTGCTCAGATGATGTTCGATCGGTGATTAGATTGAATTCTTGTAACCACTCACCTCAGAGGACCAGGTTGCTGTATTCTTTGTTCATGGAGATGAGGAATCCTAGATTTACAGAGGAATAGCCAGGATGAAAGAAAGTGAAACATCTTGTTCAAGTCCCAGGGGAGGAGGACCCATCTAGCTGTGCGTTTGTAGTTCTTAACGTTCTTGGATTACGTGAACTTGCGTGTGTGAGGGCTCTTCAAAAAGTCCACGGAAAATGCACCTTAGGAAAAACCATGCATGGCTTGCCCATTTTCTTTTGCACCAAAATAAACTCATATTTTGATTTCCTCCTCCCACAGACTTCTTGAAGTCTCCTGTTTTGTGCTCAGCAGCGCTGGCCAAGGAAGGTTTTATATTTCGTTTGTTTTTGTACTTTTTCATTATATGTCCTTCTCCTTAAACAGGAAAACCAAAGCAGCTTGTAAATTGAATGTAGACTTTGTAATTAGCAGAAAATGGGCAATTGTCTTAGGGAATCTTCAGAAATCACCCACGTGCTTTTAGTGTAACTATTTGACATGGGGTAATTCAATTTATATGTCATTAGATTTAGAAATGAGTCATGTAACATTTTGGAATTAGGGAGATGTAAGGAAGAAGTCAATTTCAGTTTCCTGAAAAGACACCAATTAAAAAAAAATTAAAAAAAAAAAGACACCAATTAAAAAAAAATTAAAAAAAAAAGACACCAATTAAGCAATTAGGCCATTACCCTTTTTAAGTGGCAAATTTAAGCTATATTTAGTTGAGTGGTTGAAGATTTATAAAGAACTTGTACATAATATGTCACATGATGGGTAGGTTAAAAACAAAAAGATTTCTTCTTTGTTGGTTTCATGCCAAGCCTCTCCCCCTGACCCCATGCATATATTCAAACATAAAAGTGGTTTTCTGAAATTCCCCTAAAGGGTGGACGTTTAAAGAATTCACTGAACTTTCTTTCCCACCATGTAACTCGAGAACACTGATTTTCTGATGTCCTAACCGCTCTCCCTAGCTGGGAGTTGGCAACACAATTCTGTGAATTATCCACATTTTTACAAAGGGCAGTCCTGGGGTTTCCTGCCATTGGTGAAGTGGCAGATGGTTCTAGTGAGCGGGCGTTCCTTCATTTTCTTGGTGAGTTGTGCACAATGCTTGCATGGCTTGAGTGTGCCTTTACAGCTTCCTTAATTCTTTCCGTTTTCCTCCCTTCTGTGAAAGGCAAAAACACAAAAGAAAAAAGAGGCCTTGGGTATTACTAAAGCTATGTGATAGAGCCAGGAAGCTGTTTTTGTTTGTTTGTTTGTTTCATTTTGTTTTGTTTTGGAGAGGTTTTTTGCTATAGGGCCCATGTACTCTCCAGAAAAGCAGAGAGAGACAGAGAGACAGAAAGCGAGAACTCACCCCCCAGGGGAGATGACCACGCCGCAATCGCTTCTCCTCCTCCATTCTCCTCTCGGGATCTTGGGCACGCACGCACACGCGCCTGGCGTGAGTCTAAGCCACCAGGTCTGGGACTCAAACCGTGGTCGACCACATGAGAGTCCAACGACATAGCCATTACTCCAACTGCTGGTCCCGGAATCTGCGTTTTGAGAGTGAAACTCATTTCTCATGCATGATTACAAAGCCCCCTCCTCCCCTCATTTTTTTTTTTTTTTAAAGAGAAGCTTTCCTGGTAAATCCTGTAGCTGTTCCTTATATACATTATGTAATTAATGTACAAATGAGAGCCTTCCTTATCTGAGATACCATTCAGTGTTACATGGGTATGTAAATGAACAGCAGAGGGGGTTTCTGTCCTCCAGGAACTTGTGATTGAGAAGAGGGAGATAAGCTGTGAATACAAGTGATTATTCGCATAAAGGAGAAAGCGGCTGGCTAATTAGAGAACTCCAAACTGTGGGATCAGAGGAGGGAAACTTTCCTGTTCAGAAGGGTGGGAAAGACTTCATAACCTAAAACTTGGCTTTTAAAGTGGATCTTCAAGGCAGTGTAGGGGACTTTATACCGTGCAAAAAAAAAAACCCCAGAAGGTGCAAAGGTGTGGTGTGGGGACAAATCAGTGCAGACCAGGTGTGGACGGAAGGTTCCTGGGTGAAAGTCATGACTCTGAATTCCTTAGGCATTTCTGGGACCAAGAGTTGCCCAGCCCCTGAGCTGCCTAAGGCCTGGGCTTGCAAGGGGCACCGTACTGTCATGCCAGCCAGGGATTTGTAATGGCCGTTCCTGTTTCCTCGTCTGTGGTTGCGGGGAGAGAGGGACAGTATCTGTTCTTGTAAGTGTCAGAGTTGTTTGCAGGGTCCAATGAATAGTCCTTTGTAAGTGATATATACACGACCTACAGAGTAAAATGGCTGTGATGCAACACATATGATGTGCAGATAGAAACAGGTTTTTCAAATTGTAAACAGCACCTAGAAATGAGAATCTGGGGGACCAGCAGTTAGCGTAATGGCTATGTCGCTGGACTCCCATGTAGTTGACCGCGGTTCGCGTCCTGGACCTGGTGGCTTGAAACTCATGCCGGGTGCGTGTGCATGCGTGCCCAAGATCCCGAGAGGAGAATGGAGGAGAAGGGATTGTGGCGTGGCCATCCCCCTGGGGGGTGATTTCTCGCTTTCTGTCTCTCTGTCTCTCTCTGTCTGGTGAGCACATGTGCCCTATAGCAAAAACCTCTCAAAAAGAAAAGAAAAAAAAAAAAAGAAAAGAGAATCTGGGAGTGAGTTCATGTAGTCCTGATGGGTGAAGCTGAGGAGTGTCCACTCATGGTAAAAGCTAGCTAATCGCTTAGGTGTCAGAATAAATCCTTTGAAATGATACAAATCAGATTGACCACTGAATCCTTAACCGTTATTGGTGCACTGTTGTTTGGCACTGTCGTTGGTCAAGTCCACATTGTTTTCTCCTTTCCCAGGTCAGGAGGCTGTCAGGCTGGGGCATCTCTAAAGAAAACATGCAGCTCAGCTCGTGATTGATTTATGAAACATGGCTTGACCGAGGGCTCTGTCCCTCCTGGCCAGTCCGTTTCCTCAGTCCCTTGCTTTCTTACGCTGAGATCAAAGAGATTTGGAGGTGGAAAAATAAGCAGTTTGGAAGTAATTTAGTATACTGTCAATGCCTACATATTACGAAGACGGTAGTTACACAGAGAGTAGACTTGGTGTGTCTCACTCGGTTCCTGGGTGAGTGGGAGGGAGAGGAAGAGAGAATTGAAGGAAGGAAGATAACTCTCTGGCCTGAATCAGAGGACAGAGGAGTTGATCTTTTCCATACTGGGTCAGTGCTGCATCTTTTTTTTTTTTTTTTTTTGAGAGGTTTTTGCTATAGGACACGTGCGCTCGCCAGAGACAGAGAGAGACAGAGAGACAAAAAGCGAGAAATCATCCCCCAGGGAGGATGGCCATGCTGCAATCCCTTCTCCTCCATTCTCCTCTTGGGATCTTGGGCACGCACACACGTGCCCGGCGTGAGTTTAAGCCACCGGGTCCGGTACTTGAACCGTGGTCGACTACATGGGAGTCCAGCGACATAGCCATTACGCTAACTGCTGGTCCCAGTGCTGCACCTTGACCCATTAGTGAGGAGAAGCCCTTGACTTGAGTCGATGGGAAAAGATACATATATTTGGTCTTTGTCTTTGCTTCCTGACACAGGACTCCTAAAATACTTGGCATTCCAGTAGGGTTAGGAGCATCTTTTGTTATTATAATAGGCCTATACCTGAGCTTTTTGCTAACAGTGACCCTTAACTGGCCCCTAGATAACTTTAGGATGGGCGCTGGCTGGCTGCCTCCATAGGATGAGGAGATGAGAACTCCCTATTCCAGGGAACAGCAAGGGACTGAAGATTGGGTTCCATCACCAACATCCAGTAATTTAATCAGTCATGCCGGTGTAGTGTAGTAAATCTTCAATAAAGCTTTAACAAAAACTTGCAATTCTAAAGGGGTCAGGACGTGAGAAAAGTTTGTTTCAGTTTCTGAAAAAAAAAAAAAAAAAAAGCAAATTGCTGAACCTACCAACAGTTCAAAAGAAGACAAAAAATCCTGAAATCCGGAAAACAAAGTTTTGGAAACAATAAAGGACGAGGTACTGAAGTCCCTCACTGGGGGGGAAGTACTGCACTGAGACCTGAACCAAGGAGAAAATCAGTCATGTTTTAATGAGTTAAAACCTGTAAAGTACTTAAGATAGTAATTGCACAAAGTATGCATTAATATGTGATTATTATGAATAGAAAATAATAAAATAGCATTATTCGTAATACGTTTTCTGTGTCTTACCCATGGCTACTGGTTTTCAGAGTGCTACTGGGCTGTAGGCTGGTGACCTTCGTATTCATTCCTCTCCCTTAAAATAGGTGTCTAGGCTTCCTAATTACTTCTGTTTATTCTTTCCTTTGTTTGTCTTTCTTGATGTGTTTTTTACTTCCTCTTGTTCCCCTTTTGCTTTGTATTTTCTCTCACAGCAAAAGTGGGCACCGCACATCAGGGGACAAAATCTTGGGGTTCCTCCGTTGCCCTGTTTCTGTATTCTCAGAAGCCAGGCCACCTGCCTGTCTTGCAGGAACGCTGTCTGGATTAACCTGTGACTAAGCGGAAAACCCTTTGTTTAGGATGTGGGTAGTTTTCTGTGTAGTCGTTATCCACTTCCTGTTCCTGGAAGGAGGAGCAATTCTGGCGCAGTGATGTGGGAGGCTGACTGGCCCCAGGGCGCTGCCTGCGGGCTGCTGTTCTGTCACCTCCAGGCATGTGTGCCCTGCACCCCACAGTCTGGCACACGTGGTTCACTGGCCGTTCTGGTGTGTTTGGGTTTGCACCCGCAGCCTAGCTGTAACCTTCCTGAGGACGGAAGCTGTTTTTCCTCTTTTTTTTTTTTTTTTTGGAGAGGTTTTCGCTATAGGGCGCCTGCGCTCGCCAGACAGACAGAGAGAGACAGAGAGATAGAAAGCCAGAAATCACCCCCCAGGGGGGATGGCCACGCCGCAATCCCTTCTCCTCCGTTCTCCTCCTGGAACCTTGGACACGCACACACAGTTTTAAGCCACCAGGTCCGGGACGTGAACCGCAGTCGACTACGTGGGAGTCCAGCGACATAGCCATTACGCTAACTGCTGGTTCCCAGAGGACGGAAGCTGTTTTACACAGACTAGCACGTAGTAACAATCACAGCCTCCATGGCCAACGTTCATTCAGCACTTACTCTGTGCGAGGCACTTGGGTCAGTCCCGGTGAACCTCATTTAAGACCCAGGAAGAATCCCATTTTTATCGTCATTGTATCCACGAGGAAACTGAGACCCAGAGAAGTTGATTGACTCGCCTGGGGTCTCACAGCTTGGAGGCGAGTTGAACACCATGCAGCCCGGGCAAAGCTGGCTTCTGCTTTTGCCTCTGTGCTTTGCAGGTTCGGAGTTTGGGCTCTGCCTTTAGCGGGCCTTGGTTCAGGTCTCAGTGCAGTACTTCCCCCCCAGTGAGGGACTTCAGTACCTTGTTCTTTATTGTTTCCATTTTTAAGATGCATTTAATAATAACACCTATCTCTGAGTTGTGGAGATTGAAAAAAAAAGATAATGCAAGTAAATCTGCTAGACGCGTACATAAGCGCTCAGTGAGGTTTAGTTGCACTTAGCAGTTGGTGGTAAGGTGCACTGCCCCAGGCCCTGGATATGGAAATTGTAAACCCCCAACGCTCTACAAAGGAACCCTCAATGCCTGTTTCTGTGTCTTCATGTCTCCTTTTTGAAACCCCTCTTTTGCTCCAGCTGCTCACTCTGCCTCTTGGTTTCCCCTGTGGTTAGTGTCTGTTGTATTCTGCGTAGTGGAAATGACTTGACTGGCCTCCCAACCCTGGTAGGGGCAGGGCGTGTGCAGAAATCAGGGCTCTTGCTCCCCAAGGCTTGATCCTCTGACTAGTTCCCTTCTGTATACTCCAGGAGGTTCACTGATGCCCAAAAGAGCACCCTGGTCCCTGCTCTTACTGTTTCTGCTGGAAACAGGCCATCCGGGTTTGACCTCTTCTTCCTCTTTGAAGGTTTTGATCTGGCACTTGCTACGTAGCCTTTCTGCAGTGGTGAGAATAATTTCTAACCTAGATTTTGCTTGACCTCTTAGGAGGAATGTCCGTGAACAGATCTGTTAGAGATCCCAGCCTATGGAACATGGGCTGCGGCCTTTGGTGAGGTGACGTAAGCATGGCTTTAGTGTCCCTTTAGGGATTTGGCTGTTTGGAATGAGATGGAGTCCCGTGAAAATCCAGTTGAGGGCCAATTCCCAGAGCTGGGTTTAGGAATGTGCTTCTATTTGTAGCCTGCTCTCGAATCTTTGCAAACTGGAAGCTTCTGCTGATTTTGATTAGCACAGGAGCATGCTGGGATTCGGATGTCTTTTGGGCAAGACCTTCCAAGAAGTGGGTGAGCTGGGGGGTGTCAGCTGTTCAGCTCTAAAAAGAATCTCCTTGGAGCCAGCAGGTGGTGGTGATTAAAGGTCTTTTTTTTTGGGAGAGGATTTTGCTATAGGGTATGTGTGCCCACCAGAAGGACAGAGAGAGACAGAGAGATAGAAAGCGAGAAATCACCCCTCAGTGGGAATGGTCACGCTGCAATATCTTCTCCTCCATTCTCCTCCTGGGATCTTGGGCACACACGTACATGCGCCCAGCATGAGTTTAAGCCCTCAGGTCCGGAACTCGAACAACATGGGAGTCCAGTGACACAGCCATTACACCAACTGCTTGTCCCTCTCTCAACAAGAATTATTTGACTTTATTCATTATCTTCTAGTTTGATCAGAGAGACACAGAGAAAGAGAGAGAGGGAAAGTGAGACAGCAAGCCACCAGGTCCAGGACTTGAACCATGGTCGGCCATGTGGAAGTCCAGCACCTTAACCACGAGTGTGTCACCAGAGGAAACCAAAGGCCTCCTTCACTCTTACAGATACTGTTAAACAATGCGGTCAAGAGTGTGAACCTCGGGTTCCCCCTACCTGGTCCGGATCCTGTCCTGGTATACATTGAGGTTTGCTCTTGAAACCCCACGTGACTCATTTTCCTTGTCTGCAAATTGGGGTAACAAGAGCTCTTCCACAAGAGCAGGGCACGTTACTGGAACCCCCAGAGAGGGGTGTAAGGAAGGGCCACATTCCATGTGAAATGGGTTGCCACTGTAGGGGATGCATTAGGACAGGCCTGCCCCTGTGCGTGCTCAGTAGACGCTACAGCTGCTCTCCAGGAGCAAGCTCGGTGTTTATCACGGACCACCTTTCCAAGAGACTCAGAAGCAGATATTCGATTTCTGAAGTCCTGTTGCTTTAAGGTCATTTCAATGAATGTGAAGAATTCCCTTTCTTTCTTTCTTTCTTTCTTTCTTCCTTTCTTTCTTTCTTTCTTTCTTTCTTCCTTTCTTTCTTTCTTTCTTTCTTTCTTCCTTTCTTTCTTTCTTTCTTTCTTTCTTTTTCTTTCTTTCTAAGAGGTTTTTGCCTTAGGGTGTGTTGGATGTGGGGTGGGATGGGGGAATGCAGGGAGAGACAGACACAGTGAGAGGGAGAATGGGAAATCACACCCCTGCATGGGGTGGGGAATGGCCACACTGCAATCTCTTCTCCATTCTTCTCCCAGGATCTTGGCCATGCCCGCATACACACCACCTGTTTGATTTTCAAGCCCTAGGGTCCAGACCTGAACGGTGGGAGTCCAGTGATGTAACCGCCATGCCATCTGCTGGCCCCCATTTCTGTCTTAGATGGGCATACTTTACAATGTGGAGGGTATAGACAGTTTTTAGTAAAAATCTCTTTCTACTCTTGTCCTGCAGCCACCTAGTTCCTTCCCAGGAGATAGACAGACAGCTACCAGTAACTAAAGACTCAAAAATCCCCAAATCGACAGTACTCAACATAGCAGGAGGAGGAGAGGCAGGGGAAGGGCAGGGCAGAGGTTCAGGGAGGAGCTCCTCTGTCCCTGTGGCTCATGGGCGTGGCCCTTCCTTACACCCCTCTCGGGGGACTCCAGTAATATGCCCTGCCTCTTGGGGTCCCCTGGGACCCCGCAGCCTTCTCTACCTTGGAGGTGTGGTTAGTGACTTATTGGCCTGTATCCCAAAACAGCTGGCTGGTGAGCTGCTGTTCCTCCAGCCCGAGTTGAGGCAAGGTTACGTGACCTTCTGTTGTCTCTTGAATGCAAAACATTGTTCAGGGTCCTCTGGGAGATTCAGAAAGAGTCTGGAAGTTGAGACGTTTGACCCTCGAAGACACTGGCATCCTAGTGTCAATCCCTTCCCCGGGAGTAGAAGACTCACTAGTGTCCACGAAAATCCTTAAAGAATGGAGACTCCAGAAATACACCCCCAAACATACAACCAACTGATTGCTGTGCTTCAAACATGTGTTTTGAGTAATGAAATGAAAATTGAGGGCCAGCAGGTGGCGTAGTGGTTAAAACCGCTGCATTCCACATGGCTAACTGCAGTTTCAAGTCCTGGACCTAGGCTTGAAGAAATGCACTTGGCACGTGTGCGTGCATGCCCAAAATCTCAAGAAGAAAATGGAGGAGAAGGGGATTGTGATGTGTCCATTCCCCCTGGTGGTGGTGCTTTCTCATTATCCCCCCTCTCTCTCTATCTTTCTGTCTCTGGTGAGGGCATACCCTGTAGCAAACTAAACAAACAAACAAACAAAAATCAATATGCATTTCCCATTTAAATGATAGTTATCATTAATAATGATTCTGTCAAAGGGCCTGTAGTCAAGGACATCTGTAAATATCTGGCATTGCTGACATCTGCGTTTTAGGGGGGCAACTGTCTAGACTTCTACCTGTTCCCCAAATGGTCTTTGTATCTCGTGTCCATGTATCAAGGTAGCATTCAGAGACTTTGACAAGCTAAGGGTAGAGGCAGGGTTGTATACAGTCAGGGGTTGGGTGGGGTTTTGTTTCTTGGTGGGTAGACTCTGGCAGGCCAGGGCGGCCCTCCCTGTCCAGTCATAGCTGCCCGGTTGGGGGAGGCGAGGGTAGTGGCAGCGTGTCTCCAGATGTTGACTGCAAGCTGGTGGCTGCCTCAGGTCTCATTACGAAGTTTAGCATTTTTTCTCTGCTGACTTATATAAACTTCTTTGCTCTCTGCGAAACTTTTAAGCTTGAGTGTGGACAAATTCTGTCTCTTCATAACTTGAAGGGGAATGTTTATTTTTATTTTTATTTATTTATTTTTAAAAATCTTTATTTTATTTTATATTTATTTATTTATTTAAAATTTGACCAGAGGAGGACAGAGTGAGAGAGAGAGAGGGAGAGTGAGAAAGCAAGTCACAAGATCTGGGACTTGAACTATGGTCAACCATGTGGGAGTCCAGCACCCTTAACTACCATGCCACCTGCCAGCCCCTTTAAGTTTTATTTTTATTTCTAGCTTCCATAAGGAGAGATAAAGAGACAGACGACCCCATCAGGATCACCATGTCGTGTTCCACCCTGAGTCTTAGCCCACCGGAATCACTGTCACACACATATCTGGCATATACCGGAGACCCCAGAGTGTGAACCTGGGACCCTCCCAGATGCCTTCAACATCACTGGGTTCTGCCTTGCCACTGTGCCACTGTGGCTGGCCAGGAGTGGTCTTCAAGGAGCTCTAATCTTAGTTATCACTGTAGGCCAATCAGTGGGAATGATCGTGGGATGATTTCATTGTGTAGAATTCACTTTGCTTTCTCTTCTTTCGTAAGTGTAAGTAATTGATTTAAACTGTGTTTAAACAATTGCATTAACAAAGGAGATTCTTTGACGCTAGCTAGTTAGTCCTCGCTGTGCTGAAGAAAGGCCAAGAGGTAGTTCGTAGATTAGTAACAAACTCAGAACTGGGGTCCACCCGGGTTTTATCCAGGCTCTTACCAGCTTTTAACCATATATCCTTGGGCACAAGTTGAACTCTCCTTGAATGTCTGCTACTTCTTCCATAAAATAATACTTACCTCATGGCGTTGGGATGATCAGAAACTTTTGGGGCCTGGGGTCTGAACTTGGACTCCGCTGAAGGGTCTGGTCAAATATATTGATGTTTATGCAATGAATTAAATGTAATAGAGATGGTAAATGGTATTGCATCAGGTCAGGACAATGCAATTTGTATTGCTAACAAGTACATTTCTCAAATTTTATTTTGTAGCGACTTGTTATAAAACAGTAGGGTTTCAGAGCTTTGGGGATTTGGCTTTGTGGATGTGGGAGGGAGGACTCGTGTTTTCATATCTAGTTGCATCAAGTCAGAAGGAGAGGCATTGTATGTCCCCACTTACTATTTACCGAGTGTCTGCACTCTATGACTGAAACTAATTGTCTAAAGGATATAGAAACGCAGTCTATAGATGTAAATACCAGATACAGTGTGTGTGAAAGAGGAGGGTCTGAGGAAGGACATTTGGGGGAGGGACAGGGAGGCAAAGCATTAATGGCACAAAGAGGTGTGGTATTATCTGTTGAAGATACTTCGTAGTTTTATCAACTGGACTAGGGAGAAATGTTCACCTGTTGAAATATCCATTTTATAAGACAAATAATAATGTGATTGAATGTATGGAAGAAAATGAAATGAAAATAAATAAATTAATTTAAAAAACAAAAACAAAACAAAACAAACAAAAAAACTATGCTTGGATTTAAAATATTTTTGCACCAAAATAAACTCATACTTGAATTCTAAAAAAAAAAAAAAAAGAAAAGAAAAAGCAGTGTAATACACTGTAAAATTATATGTAATCCAATGTAATATAAAGAAGATTATGATGATAATAAAAAAAAAAAAGTCAGAGTGACTTGTGGATGGGGCTGGAGAAGGGTGGGAAGGTGTGGAATTTTTAGAACCATGAAGACCATTGGCTCCTGATTCTAAGTTTTCAGATAAGCGAGCTGAGGTGCAGAGAGGTGACTTTTCATTGTTATGGAGGTAGCCACTGGCAAAGGTAAATGAAGTAAAACCCCTTTAGAGAAACGAATGTCAGCCATCTTGGTAAATCTAGACCAAAAGTAGACCATTCTCGGATTCTGTGATTTGAATATCAGCTAAAAAAACCCAGATGTGTGTGTGTGTGTGTGTGTGTTTGTGTGTGTGTGTATGGTGTATTTAAAAGCTGTCTTCTACCCAAGTCTGGTTGGAGGCAGTCTACTTACCAGCCAAGTCCCTTTCCCATCAAGAGTTCGTTGGCTCTCCCTGCTGGGAAACCCTAGCTTCTGAGAACGCCCGCCCTTTCCTGATAAAGTAGCAAAGAATAGCTATCGGATACGCTCTTGGCCTGGGTTAGCTTGGGAGGAGTTCCAAGCCCTCCTTATCTGGAGTCTCTGGCTATTCTTCGTCTGCTCCATTATTTTAGGAGCCATCAAGTTATGCCCACTGGGTTTGAGGAATCTTGTTCCTGTACCATTCTGTCTCAGCTCCTCTGACCATTGTGGTCAGCTGAATACACAAGTGTTACTAGAAACCAGCTAGAAAATTCCTTTGCTTTTAGGTTGACGTCTAGCCATTTCTCATATCTCTTTCGGTTCATTGCTACCTTCAATCTGTTTCATCTTTTACAATCTACTCAACTGGGATCTTGGCAAAATACACATATGTAACTGGTCCAAAGCATACAGCTAATTAATCAAATCTGACTGAGCCCAGGAAAAATCCCCCAAATTTTGATAAATGCTCCACTTCATTGAACTTTAATGCAGTGGAAGGGGTTATACTTGCCAGTTAGGGCCAAGAATTCCCTGTTTTCGGTGGCTTTTGCTGTCTGCAGAAGATTCTCAGGGCGACGTGATGGGCTTGTTTTTGGAGAGGTGACCTGGCTGTGGAGATCCCAGCTTGTGACCTGCAGGAGGTGAGCTGTGACTTGGGAAGGAGATTGGCGAGTGAGGCTGAGTAGTAGAGTCTTGTAGCTCCTCCGTAACCTGCTTTGGAGGCTGGTGGGGGTTGTTTTCAAAATATACCCTGCTTTTACCTATGTGTATCGGAACCCATGGTTTAGAAGTTTGCTCAGCCTTTCATCTAAAGCAAGTTGTGAAGTATGAGAAAACAAGTTAGCAATTAGCCTTTAACTAGAACAATGGCTCAATGATGGAATATCGTTGAAAGAAAAATAATTAAAATAGACCTTAAACAGGCACTGGCCATTGGCTAGTGCTCATTTTTTAAAAAAGTATTTATTAACTTTTAATTTTATTTATTATCATTATTCTTCAATTTTGATCAGAGAGAGACAGAGAGAAAAAAAGGGAGAGAGAGAAAGCAAGTCGCCAGGTCCAGGACTTGAACCATGGTTGGACATATGGGAGTCCAGCACCTCAGCTACCATGCTACCTGCTGGCCCCTGGATGGTGCTCTTACCAGCCCTGTTCTCTGTATTTGGACACAGAGGGGAAGAGGAAGCCTTCTAAGAGCAGGTAGGCTCCATTCTGCCTGATCTGAATCCAGGCACTGCCACCTAGTGGCCCTGTGACTTTGGGAAGGCTGTCTACCCTTCCTGTGCCTCAGTTTCCCCATCTGTCCCATGGGGTAGAAGCAGTAGCTGTTTCATAGGTTTACTGTGAGGATTCGGTTCTTATCTGGGTGCTGGCTCAGGAAGCATCTGTCATTGGTGGTGGGAGTAATAACAGTGGTAGAGTAAACCAGCGTGGGTCAGACTGCTGTCCCGTCTGGAGGCGTCCTCCCTGAACTGTCCTCGTCTTAACTCTTGCTTATGCACACCCTGCCTGCTTTCCATTTCAACCCGATTGCTGGTCTCTTGTTCTCCAGGGATTTTGCAGCCAGCATGGCGCTCCTATCAGGTTAGTGTAATTGAAGACTGGGGTGCACATCTAGGCTGTGTCCCAAATGCCGTTGCGCGATCTTCTCCCAGTTCTTCCATTTTCAGCTGAGTCTGTGGCTTCCTCAAACCCAGCCTCCCTGGTGCTCGACAAGTGCCATTGCTTTCCCTCTTCCCCCAGAGACAAGGTCGTTTTGTGTTACACAGACTGGTCTCACACTCTGTGCTCCTCCTGCCTCTGTCTCCTGAGTAGTGAGGATTACCAGCATGCAGCACCATGCTAGGCCAGTAATTATTTTTTAATTTTTAAATTTTATTTGTTTTTTAGTTTTGTGATAGGGCATGCGTACTAGCCAGAAAGAGAGAGAATGCGAGAAAGTGAGAAAGCACCCCCAGAGGCGATGGCCACGCTGCATTTCCTTCTCCTCTGTTCTCCTCTCAGGATTTTAGGTACACGCACACATGAGCTCATTTTGTTTTTTAGGCTGCCGGGTCTGGGACTTAAACTGCATAGTTGACCTTGTGGGCCTCCAGCTGCCTTAACCACCATGCCACTGGACTTGCTGGCCTGCTTCTTGTTGGCCATGTGGAAGTCTAGTGATGTAAACACTGCTGGCCCCTGGGCTGCCTTTCTTTCACAAATACACTACGATTTCTTTATACCTTCATTTGCCAACAGAGAGGTGGAGTCCATATCTTGGATATTGTGAATAATGCTGTAGTGAACATGGGCGGGCAGGCATCTCTTCGAGGTCCTGATTTCAGTTCCTTTGGATATATCCAGAAGTATGATTTCTGCATCATATGGTATATCTATTTTTAATTTTTTGAAGAAGCATCACACTGTTTACCATTTTACATTTCCTTCCTATTTTAGTTGCTCTCTCTTAGCTCCTCACCCTGCTGACTATGTGCTGACTCTGGTATTATGTTTTTCAATCTTTCAATTTTTCTAAGTGCAGACATTAGGTCTATGTTGAGTGGGGACATGCACCGTCAGTCTTTCATAGTCTGGCTTGCTTTGCTTAGCATTAAATCATTTATATTTACCCACTTTGTATCAAATGGCAAGTCTAATTTTTTTTTTAATGGCAGAGTAGTATTCCATAGTATATATGCCACATTTTTTTAATCTAGGCATATATTCTTGGCTGTTTAGGTTGATTCCTTTTTAGCAATTATGAATAATACTGCAGTAAATATGGATCTGCAAATGTTTTTCTGAGTTTTCCTGTCCTTTGTGTAAATACTCAGAAGTGGTATCACCGGGTCATATGGTAGTTCTATTTGCAGGTTTATGAGGAGCCTACATATCATTTTCCGCAGTGGCTATACTAATTTATATTCCCACTTACGGTGCTAAGGTTTCCTTTTCATCACAGCCTTGCCAGCACTTGTTCTTTATTGTTTTAATCATAGCCATTCTGACAGATGTTAAATGGTATCTCATTGTGGTTTTAATTTGCATTTCCGTTATGAGAAGGGATGTTGAGCTTTTTTTCAAATGTTGTTTGGCCATTTGAAGGTCTTTCTTAGAGAGTTTTCTGTTCAGCTCCTGCTCACTTTTTAACTAGTTTTCTTTTCTTTTTCTTTTTTTTTTTTTGTTCTTTGCAGATAAGCTTCTTGAGTTCCCTATACATTCTACTTATCAGTCCTTTATCTGATGCATAGTTTGCAAATACTTTCTTCCATTCTAATGGTTGTCTTTTCAGTCTATTGTTTTCTTTGGTATGCAGAAGCTTTTTAGCCTGATGTAGTCCCACTTGTCTGCTTTGGGGATTATTGGCTGGGCTTTAGAGGTCTTGTTTAAGAAATCTTTGCCTGCTCCAATGACTTAAAGAGTTTCCCTTGTGTTTTCTACCAATAATTTTATAGTTTGAGGCTTGTGTTCTTTGTCAAAGATGAGTTGGCTGTATGTTTTGAATTCCAAGTACTTTCATATACCAATATGTTTAATGTTTACAGTGGTTTCATGAGGTAGTTGTCCAGTTACTGTTTCTCCAAAGCTTAGTGGTGTCCATCGAAGAACAATCATCTATTTTCTTCAGGGATCTACAGTTTGGGTAAGGTTCATCAGAGGCAGCTCATCTTTGCGCTATGCAGCATCAGCTGGGGCTGCAGGATCTGCTCCTAAGGTGGCTTAGTTACTGGTTGGCAAGCCTGCTGTTGGTTTCTCTCCATGGGGAAGTTCAGGCTGCCGCACGGCACGGTGGCTGGTTGCCAAGAATAAGCGCCCTAAGAAATAGAAAATGGAAGCTCTCAGTTTCTTAAGAGCTGGGGCTTAGAAATGAACAGTGTCTCTTCCAACATAATCTGTTAGTCAGGCAAAACACTGAGTGTACATTGAAGAGGAGGAAATAAAGACCCAACCTACCAGTGGGAGCAATAGTAAAGCATTTTGGGGCCGTGTTTTAAAGTCCTCAGATAGGTACAATCATTTTGATTCCATTTTACAGATGAGGAATGTGAGGAATGTGCTCACCCATCCAATGCCGAAGAATGGACACAAAGACATGAGATAACAGAGAAGCAAGACTTTCATGGCAGTCTTGCAAGACCCAGTGTCTCAAGGGGAAGCATGCCCAAATCAGTCACAACAAACATTTTATTGCCTAGTGGACAATTTCCTTTCCCAGTTCCTTACTGGCTGAGTATTATGGGGTGGACAGTCTTCCCTGACATCACCTAACTTTTATTATTCCCTTATTAGGCATTAGGGTGGAGGCTCATGACAAACCCACAAAAAAGGCCCACCAAATGTCCCGAGGAGGAGGAGAACTGAGAAATACAAAAGGAGCAAAGGGCTAGTGACAAGCCACCATCTTGAGAAGTCATTTCTCAAGAGCAGCTTGTTATTTTTTTGGATTATTTGTTCAGGAACTTTTTGGGAATGTGTACTTTCTGGAGCTGTCACATCTGCATGCTGGTGAAGCAACTTTTGAAAATGAATCTTGAAAGGAATTGCTTAAGTCTATTTTTTACAAGGAAGTTAAATGCTGTCAACAGAATTAACCCACTCTGTAGAAATAATAATTAATGCAGTTTACTTACTTTTTTAAAGAATTATTTATTTATTTATTTCCACTTGTTTTGTTATTGTTATTTTTTTTCTTTATTTGATGAGAAAGAGAGAGAGAGAGAGAGAGAGAGAGAGAGAGAGAAAGTGAGCAAGCCACCAGGTCCAGGACTCGAACTATGGTTGGCCAGGTGGGAATCCAGCGTCCTTATTCACCACACCACCTGCTGACCCCAATGCAGTTTACTTCTAAGCACAGATATGAATGATCAGCCTGGAGTAAGACAAGTGTGTTTTTCTGGTTGCTGAGATACAGTGGTTCCTTTTATATAGTTTTGAGGACCAGAGAGTTATCAATCAGCATAAGGAGTCTTTTACATTGGTCTGGCCCAAAAAGGTAGGACATCTTAAACAGAGGTTCTTTTTTTTTTTTTTGGAGAGATTTTCACTGTAGGGCGCGTGCGCTCGCCAGACAGAGAGAGACATAGAGACAGAAAGCGAGAAATCACCCCCCAGGGGGGATGGTCACGCCGCAATCCCTTCTCCTCCATTCTCCTCTCGGGATCTTGGGCACACATGCACACGCGCCCGGCGTGAGTTTTAAGCCACCGGGTCCGGGACACGAACCACGGTCGACTACGTGGGAGTCCAGCGACATAGCCATTACGCTAACTGCTGGTTCCCTAAAACAGAGGTTCTTATAGGTTATCAGTGAGTTTGAAATTATTACATTAGTAATTGGTTAAAGAAGGGTCACATTTCCTAAAAGAAAAGAGTAAAAGAATAAGAAGGCTTACTATGCATCCTAAAATCACCATGCCTAGGACAGGAGGCAGCACCCCGTTATCAATGCTCTGTTCATGTTTGTAGGCCTCGTTAATGCTTGTAGGTCTGATTCTCCCAGGACCCCTGGGAGAAAAGTTTGGAAGAGGAAACATTCAGAATTTTTCCTTTTCGGGGCTGGCAGGTGGCATGGTGGTTAAGGCCACTGGACTCTCACATGGCCAACCACGGTTCGAGTCCTGGGTCTGGTGGCTTGCTTTCTCACTTTCTTTCTTTCTCTCACTCTGTACCTCTCTAGTCAAATTAAAAAAAAAAAAAAAAGTAAAAGTGAATAAAGGTAAATAAAATTAATTCTAAAAAAGATGAAAAGGAATTCTTTTTGTTTTACCAGTACACAATAGTTCAATTACTTGGTCAGGTGACATGCCCCATAAGGGAACAAGTTGTTGTTTTGGTCAGACATTCTGAGCTGTTTCACTATCAGTGCTGTCAATGTTGCATTTCTCTTTAACTCACGTGTTTCACTAACTTAGATTCGTATCTTCTTCAGTGTTTGGATGGCACAATAACTGTGAAATTAGGTGACTCACCTTTGCTTATAAATCACAAAAGTATAAATAAGTAGTATTTGCAAGGGTTTGCTAGATGTTAATGATTAAGCACATCCTCAAGCATCTGATTTAGGAGGAGCTTTTTGGCTCTGATTCTGAGCCCGTCTGCTTTTATCTGCTTCCCATACCCTCAGAGAGAGGTTATTGTTACCTCCAGAATGAAACAGAGAATGTTTTAGTAAAATGCCTCCTCAGTTCCTGTTACATGGAGTACATGTCATTAAAGGGAATGAAAAGGGTTGGTTTTGTAGCGTAGTGGTTAAGCCCTGTGCATAAGGAACCAACCCGGGACTACACAGTGGCATGGAGGTTAGGCTGCTGAATCCCACATATCCCACACGGATGACTGTGCAGCTCAGGCCCTGGACCGGCAGCTTGAAAAACACACCTAAAGTGTGTGTGTACCTGTCTAAAATCCCAAGAGGAGAATGGAGAAGGGATTGTGGGGTAGCCATCCCCCCTGGAGGGTGCTTTATCACTTTTCCTACCTCTCTGTCTCTATTTGTCTCTCTCCCACTCTACCAAATACAATTTAAAAAAAAAAAAAAAAGAATTCTACATGGTTCACTCTGGTTTGAATCCTGGCCCTGGCAGCTTGAAAAACATCCTGGGTGCATGTGTGTGTCTGTATGCCCCAAATTCTGACCGGATGGAGAAATAGAGGAAAAATGATTGTGGCATGATTATGCCCCATTGGAGGGTGCTTTCTCTGTATTTCTGTTTCTCTTTTTGTCTTTGGTGAGTGCATGGGCCCTCTGTCAATAAGAAAGAAAAGGAATTAATAAGTAAAACCTGCTAACCAACATAGGGAAGGAAATGTTTCTGTTTTTCATTGAAAGTAAGGCTTGAGGTTAAACCCTAATTTATATGGCGTATTTTCATATATTTATGCATGGACTATACACACACACACACACACACACACACACACACACACGATATTCATTCTTGGAGGAGAAAACAGAAAAGAATCATGCTATCCCAAATTCTAGAGGTTGCCTGGTAAAAGCCTGAATGCAACCTTTTACAGTCTTAAGTGAGGTAGCTCTTTGTTCCCCGGCGTCTGGATTGCAAATCAAGCTTCTGTGTGACACCGTGTGCTGCCGTGATGAAGCGGGGCCATTTCATAGCAGGTGCGTGTCCCCACTAGAGTCATGACAACAACATGGATTCTTCTCTGATCAAAATGCTCTGGCTGGTGAAGGTTTATAATCAAAGGTCTCTAACTTTTTCATTTCTGGGTTTCTTAAGCAGTGTGTGTGAATCTCCCTGATATAGATAGCTCATTTTAGGACCAGCAGTTAGTGTAATGGCTATGTCACTGGACTCCCACGTAGTCGACCGCTGTTCGAGTCCTGGACCCGGTAGCTTGAACTCAAGCCGGGCGCATGTGCGTACATGCCCAAGATCCCTAGAGGAGAATGGAGGAGAAGGGATTGTGGCGTGGCCATCCCCCCTGGGGGATGATTTCTCGCTTTCTGTCTCTCTGTCTGTCTCTGTCTGTCTGGCGAGCACACGCGCCCTATCGCAAAAACCTCTCCAAAAAAAAAAAGAAAAAAGAAAAAAAAGAAAGCTCATTTTATTGCTCTGGAATCATTTTCAGAGTATTCCAGATGCTGAGATTTTATTTCCAACTTCATGCCTTGCGTTCGTTTGATACTTCATCCTTCATGTTTCCACGACATGGTACTTTGCCGATTTTCTGCACCGTCTGCTTCTCCTCTTATCCAAATTGTACACATCTGACTGTACGCTCCAGGCTCTCTGTTTCTTACTTCTGGAGCCAACATGGCACTCCTGAAGACCAGGCTATCAGGCCGCCTTTGATATACGTCCATGTAATACTCGGACATGCCTAAAAGCAAATCCTTTTCTCCAAAAGAACCCCTGTCATAGCTTCCCTATTTTTTTTAAAGAATCATTTAAAAAAAATTTTTTTTTATCATCATTATTATTTTTAAGATTTGCTACAGGGCACACACACTCATGAGAGACATGAGAAGAAGCAGAGAGAGAGAAAGTGAGAAAGCAAGCTGCCAGGTTTGGGACTCGAACCATGGTCGGCCATGTGGGAGTCCAGCACCCCAATCACCATGCCACCTGCTGGCCCTATAGAGCTCCCCTATTCTTAAAGTCGTAGAATAGGGCCCTGTGTTGTTTTCTCATCAAGCATGCCCTGGGTCTCCCCATAGCATTCATTTCTCATAGTCCACCCATGGACTGACTTGTTTAATGGGAACTTCTGATACTCCCTGTCGTGGTCTACCCATGTACTGCCCTCTAAGCACCAAGAGGGCAGGGGCACTTTACCTGGTAATCACTCCATACCCAGCTCCCAGCCTGCTGCTTGTTATGTGGTGGGCATGCTGAAAATGGGTTTTTGGGTTAGTGAGCGAATAAACAAATATACAGTTCCATTTACGTGTTTGCATCCCAGGCTAAAATCTTGATCTCATCCCCACATTTCCATATTTCTTCAACTGTAGGTCTGTTAGTACTGAATCCTTCTAGAACATAAACTCCATGAGGATCAGGATCTTTGCTCATTTTGCTTGGTTTGATGCCATTTGCCTCACAGATGCCTACCTCGCTTTCCCTATGACCCTGGGCCAGTTATGTATGTTCTGAGTTTTTTATGTATAATTAACTTAGATTTATTGCTTATTAATTTAATTGCCATTAAGAAGAGACTTACTGGGAACCAGCAGTTAGCGTAATGGCTATGTCGCTGGACTCCCACGTGGTCGACCGCAGTTCGCATCCCGGATCCGGTGGCTTAAAACTCACACCGGGCGCATGTGCGTGCGTGCCCAAGATCCCAAGAGGAGAATGGAGGAGAAGGGATTGTGGCGTGACCATCCCCCCGGGGGGTGATTTCTCGCTTTCTATCTCTCTGTCTCTCTCTCTGTCTGTCTGGCGAGTGCACGTGCCATGTAACAAAAACCTCTTCAAAGAAAAAAAAAGAGACTTATTTTTACTTACTTGTTTCTTCTGAGAGAGAGACAGAAAGAATGGGTCCGGCATTTGTTGTGCCATGGAACTGGCTCAAAGTGTTTTACACGTAGTAATTTGTTTCATCTTTGTCGCAATGCTAGGAGGGTTGGTAGGTACTCCCGACATACCCATTTCATGAGGAACTGAAGCATTACAATGTTGTCATTGTCCACTGTCACACAGCTAACTGGTGGAACTGGGAGTTGAACCCAAGTCTCTAGAGTGTGCTCTTAACCGCAAAGTCCTATGCTGTAACGACTCCTAACGTTTATGTGTTTATTCTGTGCTGGACCTTCATTCATACTCCCTATTGTAAGTGCTGTTACAGATGAAGAAGTAAAAGCTGACTTCAAGGGGATTATAGAAGAATGGCCCAGGTTGGGCGACTTCATGAGCAGCAGGGACAGGAGGTGAACTGAGACTGTTTTAGACCAACCAGGGCTTTCCCCCCTTTGACCGTGGCCCTCCCTCCCCCCAGTCTCTGCCTGGTCTGTGGTTTGGGGACTGGGCACCGTTAACCTGAGCACATCCCAGGGGCTAGCTAACGCAGCTGCTGTTTTCTTTCTGTTATCAATGGGGGCAGCCATGCGTTGCACTCCCAGACAGAGACGACCCAGTCGCCCACTGACGGTAACAACAGACACCCTGAGTACATCGCATACGCGCTCGTCCCTGTGTTCTTCATCATGGGGCTCTTGGGCGTCCTCATCTGCCACCTGCTAAAGAAGAAAGGCTATCGTTGTACCACAGAAGCTGAGCAAGACGTCGAGGAGGAAAAGGTTGAAAAGATAGGTAAATGACCTGGATTCTTCTGATTTTTAATCATGTATTTACCATCTCTAGGAGGCAAAACGGTCCATTTTAGTTGCCGGCGACGCCTGGTAGTGTAAGTGTGGGTTATGCAATAACCACAGCTAGAGGTGAAACCTAGCTCTCATTCACCGAATCCCTTCCAGGTCATTCACCTCACCTGCCCGTGACCTTGGACGTGCTGTGGATCGTCTGGGTTTCTGCTCTGTATAACTTAACTTGCATTTATTTCTCATTAATTTAATTGACATTGAGGAATGGTTTCTTTCTTTCTTTCTTCTGAGAGAGATAGAAAGAGGCAGAGACATTCTCAATAGGATCTTCTCATTTTTTAAAAAGAATGATTTAATTTTATTTATTCATTCATTTATTTTCATTTAACCAGACAGAGACAGAGAGAGAAGGAAAGTGGGAAAGCAAGCCACCAGGCCCAGGACCCGAACCGTGGTTGGCCATGTGCGTGTCCAGCACCCTAACCACTACGCCACCTGTTGGTCCACCTCAATAGGGTCTTCACATCACCATACATTGCAGCCTCAGCCAGTCAGGGCCAGTGGCTCTTAGCAGAGAGACCTCAGCATTGTGGAGTGTTGTGTTACTGCTGCACACCGTACCAGGTCTTTATTGACATTTTAATTTCATTTAAATGAGGACAGTATTCTCCACCTAGTAGGGTGACCAACATTTAGAGAGAAGATGCATTTGGTGATGATCAGATATGGCTATTCAGTAAGTGTTAATACTGACTATTGTTATTGAATTGGATTCTAATAAGAATGATGGGGAAATTACATAGATCTCACCCTTTTTCTGGGAAAGGTCTGTCTTTTTCTTTTTCTTTGTGTGTGTGTGTGTGTGTGTGTGTGTGTGTGTGTGTAGAGATTTTTGCTACAGTGTATGTGAATTCACCAGAGACAGAGAGACAGAAATTAGTGACACTGTTGGGCAAATTATCCACTACATCATGAAATCACCGCCAGGCGGGATGGCCATGCCACAATCCCTTCTCGGCCATTCTTCTCTCAGGATTTTGGGCATGCACACACATGGGCCAGGCGTGAGTTTCAAGCTGCCAGGTCTGAGACTTGAACTACAATCGACTACATGGGAGTCCAGCCACGTAACCATGACACCATCTGCTGGTCCCCAGGAAGTTCTATCGTAAACCTGTCACTGAAATTTACGTTGTTAAGTAAATGATTGTGTGATAGTGCAGTGAGAACATGGCAAGAACTCATGCCTTGGTATTAACTTCAGGGTGTTTCCCATTTTCCTCTTCCCCAGGAGTTGTTAGATAGCATTAGCCAAACCCAGGCAATGAAACCCTGTTTGCTCCACCAATCTTTCTTTCCAAGCAACTTTTAGGGAGGTTTCCCGACTTGGGCTTTGACTGGTAGTAGATTACTCTTTGTGTCCCTTTCAGCCCCTTCAAGGGCAGTTTTTGCAGAAAGGTGACATTTGGAGTAGGTCACCCTTTGAGCAAACCAGGATGGCCGGGTTCGGGGAGGTTCCTCATTCCGTGCCAGCTTGCCTGACTGTTGGTTTTTCCCTCCCCCACTGACCTTTGAGGCTGAGAAAGACATGGGGGCACGATGAGTCATGTGTGACTTTATGAGCAAACCCAGGCTGAATGTTTGTCAACAGAAAGTGGAGCCTCCTCCCTCCCCTTGCATAAATACTCTATCAGTTGGGTTGCAGTCTCCTTCCTGGCTATCTAACCAAACACGTGTACTGATACAGGAGGGAAAAAGACTGCTGGGTGGAGGAGGCTCTTTTCTAGGTGAATAGGTAAGACATGGCACACCCTGATTTATTCTTGTGAACCAGGATGGAGTGTTTTAACTCTCTCTCGTCCTTTTCATCTGATTGAAAGAAATTATACAGATAGGTATCAGAGTTTGATTTTTTTCAAAGACCCATGTGTGTGCTTGTTGGTACAGAGTTTCCCGAAGTCAACTGAGTTAGAGGAGAAATAACTGCAGTCAAATTTCAGTAATTTGGGGGACTAGCAGTTAGCGTTATGGCTATGTCACTGGACTCCCATGTAGTTGACCCCAGTTCGAGTTCTGGACTCAGTGGCTTAAAACTCACGCCGGGCATGTGTGCGTGTGTGCTCAAGATCCCGAGAGGAGAATGGAGGAGAAGGAATTACAGCTTGGCCATCCCCCCGGGGAATGCTTTCTCGCTTTCTGTCTCTTCGTCTCTCTCTGTCTTTCTGGCGAGCGCACGCGCCCTATAGCAAACAACTTTAAAAATATTTCGGTAATTTGGAAGTGTATTTGAAAGGACAGGAGAGTTTTATATACATGAGTGAATAATTATCCAATTTAAAAAATAAATTAATACTCTAGATTTACATAGTAAGTCTGCTGTTAAAATAAAATCCAAGTAGATTTTTTTCCCCCTTCCTTTTAATTAGCTTTCTTCCTCTCATTTTCCTTAAGGGTTTAAGAAATGATGAGAGAGAAATGATCGTTGTAAGGACTGATATAAATGCATTTCCACATTGTGCTCTGAGATTGATAGACAACGCTGATTCTTTTTGAGCTGTTTGTACCAGGGAGGTCACACATGTGGTGCATCAAGTGTGGGGCTGGGCCAGCAGGTGGCATAGTGGTTAAGGCACTGGACACTCCCACATGGCCAACCATGGTTCAAGTCCCAGACCTGGTGACTCGCTTTCTCATTTTCCCTCTTGCTCTGTGTCTTTCTCTGGTCAAATGAAAATGAATGAATGGATAAATAAAATTAAATAAATACTTCTTTAAAAAAAAAAAGGCGGGCTGAAGGCAGAAAGCCTAGAATCTTGGCACTAATGGGTGAGCACCTGAGCTTTCTTGAAACTTCTCAGTGAGACCTTGGGCTCTAAGGCCGAATGCCTAACTGACTCGATGCTGGTGACCAACAGTAACCCTTCTCCTCTCCTCTTTTCTCTTTCAGAATTGAATGACAGCATAAATGAAAATAGTGACACTGTTGGACAAATTGTCCACTACATCATGAAAAATGAAGGTATGCATATTTTAGTGTTCCCGCACAATTCAACGTCCATGTTTTATTCAAAACCTGCTTCGAAGAGACAGGCTCTATATGGACTTTTGTTGCTTTTACCTAAGCTCCCTACGACCTCAGCTTCCAGCTGCGGTCCCACCATGAGTCTCCTATAAATGAGTTTTCTAAGCCTCAGTCGGTCTAAGTGTTGCAGGGGGGCCGGCCCTGGAGCTGACAGCTGAAGTACACCTCCCGGCCTCACCGCTTTCGGGTTGTGTGTGGTTTGAGGAAAGTCGGGTTACTTGATGAAGCCTCAGTTTCCTACCGTAAAATGAGCGTGATAGAATATTCACCTCACGCACTGCCGTGACATAGCTCGCATAAACGCTCAGTATAGCAAACACCCAACTGTTAGCTATTCCTCTTTTGGAATTGTAAAACACTGTGGTAGAACACGCATAGCCCAAAGCGTATTATTGCCAGCATTTTACAGTGTACAGTTCCGTGGCCGCAAGTACCCCCCAGTGCTGCACGGACATCACCACGACCCAGTTCAGCACGTCTCCGTCAGCCCTCTGAGACCCCGCAGGTTAAAGCAGCCACTCTCCACACCCTCTCCCACACCCACGGGCAGCCACCACTGTGCTTTCTGTCTTGCCTGTGTTATCTGTCCTGAGAGATTTTTTTGTTTTATGGCACATGTGCTTGCCAAAGAGACAGAGACTGCAAGACATCACCCCTCAGAGGGGTTGGCCATGCGTCAGTACCATCTCTTCTTGGGATTTTAGGCATGCACGCACTTCCACCTGGTGTGACTTTTGAGCTACCCAGTGTGAGACTTGAACCGGGGTCAGCCATGTGGGAGGCTGGTGCCTTACCCGCTATGTCACCTGCTGGCTGCTCTCTCTTCTTTTTTTTTTTTTTTTTTAACTTTTTTTTTTTTTTTAACTTTTTTTTTTTTTTTAAAGTTATTTCTTTCTTTCATGAGCATGAGAGACAGAGACAGAGAGAAAGAGATAAGCATCCTCAACAAAGTGCCACACTATCCCATAACCCCCACCCCAGCCTTTCTAGCCTTTTCTGCCAGCCAGGATCGTGGATGTGTGCGGGTCATGTGCAGGTCATCTGGGGAACTGAACCCATGATCTTCCGCATAGATCCAGCTTCGCTTGAGCAGCAAGTTCCCATAGCACCTCTGAGCTGGCCTGTCTGTGTTATCTCTTCTTAAGTGTTAAAACTTTTTAAAAGTTGAACTTTAAGGGTGTTTTTCCCCTTTGGTTTGTATTGCAATCCCTCATCTTTGTAAATGGAAGATTAATCTAATCCTGATTACATAAACCAGGGTCATTGTTCTGAATACTGGTTCTAATCTCCAAAAGGTGCCATGCCGTGAGTCACTGCGGAGGTGTGTGGGGTGCCTCGCCCGCAGACTCTGGGTCCTCGTGCTTTGAGTTCTCGTGAAAATTTGAAGAAGACTTTCCTTTGGGCTCAGTGATGATTCATGCAATATGCTTGATAGACCTGGGCCTTTGGTCTAAATGTTGAAAAAGCTCGGTTCTCATCAGTTAATACCACGTTTCCACTCTCTGCCCTCCCCCTTACTCCTTTCTTTCTTTCTTTTTTTGGAGAGGTTTATGCTATAAGGTGCATGCGCTAGCCAGAAAGACAGAGAGAGACAGAGAGACAGAAAGCAAGAAATCCCCCCCCAGGAGGGATGGCCACGCTGCAATGCCTTCTCCTCCACTCTCCTCTCGGGATCTTGGGCATGAACGCACACGGGCCTGGGGTGAGTTCAAGCCACCGGGTTCAGGACGCGAACTGTGGTCGACTACATGGGAGTCCAGCAACATAGCCGTTACGCTAACTGCTGGTCCCTGGTAAAAAATCTTTTTTTTTTTTTTTTTTAAAAGAGAAAAAGCTGTATGAATTTTCAAAGTTTTTCACTCAAGTAACATTTCATACTTTTTTTTCATTAAGATTTTGTGGTCCCTACTTACTCCTTAGAGGATGGATTAATCAATAAGCTGACATGGAGTTCCAAATAAATAAATAAATAAACAAATAAATATATATAACTTACTCTCATATATATAAAGCCTATATATACATCTTGAACCTTTGTACATCTACACTATTATAAATTCATGGGAGAGTGATTAGGTAAGAAATGTCAAATAATGAAAAATAGTTTGGCAAGCACCGGGTCAGCCTTCAGCTGTTAACTCTTAGCAGCAGCAGTGTTGGAACCAGAGTTTTTTCTTCCTCTGTGGATGTTATTTGAGCTGTAAATGTTAAAGGTTGGTGTTAAATAATAAATAATTTGATGCATGGTAAACAGTGATTTTTATTCTTTCCTCTCTAGAGGATTCGGGGGGGGTGGCTGGTTAGTCATGAGAACAGTGCTTTGAAAATCAACAGAAAAGTTTCAGAGTCAGTGATAACTTTTGACCTTGCCAGTTCAGTATTGCAGAGGAAATTGAATATTCATTTCATTTTATGTCCATGCGGGCCTGACCCTGACTGTTGTACAAGAGTTTATGAAAAGGAACATGGCATGTGTGGGGGTGAGAGTGGATGGGAGGGCCCAGAAGCAGAAATTCAATTTGCTTTTGTTGACAACCTAGACTCCCACCTACAAATTTGGAGATTTTTGTTTTGTTTTGTTTGTTTTTAAATTAACAGCAGAAGTCAGATTTAAGTCAGCCTAAATTACATAACTAAGGGGTTGTGAACATGAAATTTTAAGTCATCTAGTGAGAGTTAAAGGCTAGTATGATACTTTTTATTTTTGGAGAGGTTTTTGCTATAGGGTACGTGTGTTTGCCAGAGAGACAGAGAGACAGAAAGCGAGAAATCACCCCCTAGGGAGGATGGCCACGCCGCAATCCCTCCTCCTCCATTCTCCTCTTGGGATCTTGGGCACACACGCACACACACTCAGTGTGAGTTTAAGCCACCGGGCCCAGGACTCAAACCATGGTTAGCTACATGGGAATTCAGCGACAGCCATTATGCCAACTGCTGGTCCCAAGACTTGTATGATCCTGAAGCAGAGCTAAGCCACTTGGCCCATCTGGAGAATGAACCCTCTCTCATCCCTGATCTGATGTGGGTTAGACTTGATAGTTCATGGGAATTCAGAGTTTAAAGCTAACTGTTTTGGAATATACAAGTTGTTAGAACACAGGTTCCTAAGATGCACAGTTTACTACCATAATTATCCAAATTAGCTAACTGCAGCAGAGCAAGTACTGTGTGTGGATTTCTCTTTGGTCTGAAAGATGGGAGGAATGTTTCTTCTACATTCTGTTTGTTGCCAATGCTAAGTAGGAAGCAAAGCTTCATAGTAGATCCCCTCTCTTTGCTAGATCTGTCACTCATCCTGAATTCCTACGTGGTGCATGTTACTGGCAGAGGTGTGGTGGTGTGGAGTTAGTGTGGGAAAGAGCCTCTTCTTTTCTTTGTTTTCCAAAGACATTGATTTATTTATATAGCTTTATTCATTCATTTATTTTTAGTTTGACCAGAGAGAGACCCAGAGAGAGAAAGAGAGAAAGTGAAAAAGCAAACTGCCAGGTCCGGGACTTGAACCATGGTCAGCCATGTGGATGCATCCAACACATCAACCACCACACCACCTGCTGGTTCCCTGAGCCTCTTTTCTCTAGGGCCCCTGTACTTGCTCTATTAACTGATGGAATTGAATTGGGTATCTTCCAACAGCTTTTTTGAGGTGGTAATTCTATGATTACTTGTTGTATTCGTTACATTTTAATTATTTAATTTTATTTTTATTCCTTAGCAAATGCTGATGTTTTGAAGGCCATGGTAGCTGATAACAGTGTGTATGATCCTGAAAGGTGAGTGCTGCTTTCCCATTTAATGGGACATCTTTTCAATTATTGGCTCACATGTAGTGACATTTGAAATGTGACTTCGAGAGGACTATTGACATTTCAGGCCAGATCATTCTTTCCTCGGGGGAACTGTCCTGTGCACTGTACAATGTTGGACAGTTTTCCTGGTCTTTGCTCAGTCACGTCAGTAGTAATTTCCCCACCCCTACTCTCCAAAATTCATCAACCCAAATGTGTCCACACATTGTCAATGTTCCCTGGGAAGCAACCTCTTCACCCCCCATTTAAGAACTATTGTGTTGGAGAATAATAATCAGAAGAAACAAGGCACAGAAGTTAAGCATGTAGCTTTGTCATTGGGGGACTTTGGTTGAGTCTTAGTGTTGCCATATAAGACTTCCTGTTCTTGGGCAAATTCACTGTCTACTCTGAGCTCAGGTCCTATTACCTATAAATGGAGATAACTATTATACCAACTTCACTGCATTGAGAGACCTCCAAGAGCGATGATGGTTGAGTGAACAACCATACTGGTTTTTAGGATACCTGCTAAGTTCTGTTCTTGTATCAATGTTTCAGATGGTGGTTGTCAAGCATCATAGTCTTTGTAATTAGTTACAGATAACTGTATTTCTGTTTCATTTTTCATTTCTGTCACAAGGAGTGTTTATTGAATGCCTGCTGCGTGTTGGGCATTGTGCTAGAGTTGGGCATTCACTGACCCTTGCCATGGGGGGATCTTAGTCAGGGGATGCAGATGTGTGTGAGCTCTTTGTGAATCAAGATCCCCAAACTGCTGGAGGAGAGTTGAAGACCAGAGGCTCTGGGGGGCCATGGAGCCAGTGGGAAGTCAGGGAGGTCTGCAGAAGAGGTGCTGTCTGCACCAGGTGTGCAAGAGGTGGAGACAGGAGGCAGGGGCTGGTCAAAGCCAAAGCAAAGTCCAAGAGAAAAGACCCTGGAACATGTGATGTGGGCTACGCCTTCTCATGATTGGGTTTAGGGTGGATAGAGGATGTGCCAGGGACAGTAGGGAGATGGGGACTGAGTGACAGGCAAGGAGGTTGGGTCTTTTTCCACTTCCTGTGCCGGTGGTGTACCCATCACATGCCAGACAATGTACTATGTGCTTGTAAATGTAATAGGTAATGTAATATGTAATTTGTGCTTGTTAACTGGTGTGAGTTGTAATAATAATAGATAATGTAATTTGGGCTTGTAAACTGGTGCAAGTTGGAGCGGTCTCTTGGGCAGGAAGGAGAGTTTAGGAAGCTCTGGTGATGTTCACCGAGATATACGGGCTATGCTTTCTCCCCATCCCAGCCTGCCCCAGTCATCTGGTGTTAGGACCACGTTGGCTCACGGTAACTTCATCTCAGTTGCTTTTGTAGTGCCTGTTGTTGGGGGTTTTGTACCTCGCCAGTGCTTGGTAAGTGTTTGTTGAATAAATGTTTTTTTAACTCTTCAATCCAGCCTTCTGAAATGTGTTAATTTCTTTTCTTTTTTTTTTTTTTTGGAGAGGTTTTTTGCTATAGGGTGCATGCGCTCACCAGACAGACAGAGAGAGACAGAAAGCGAGAAATCACCCCCCAGGGGAGATGGTCACGCCGCAATCCCTTCTCCTCCATTCTCCTCTCGGGATCTTGGGCACGCACGCACACGCGCCCGGCGTGAGTTTTAAGCCACCGGGTCCAGGACGCGAACTGTGGTCGACTACGTGGGAGTCCAGCGACATAGCCAGTACGCTAACTGCTGGTTCCCGAAATGTGTTAATTTCACATAGTCACACCCTGGGAAGGTACTGCTTTGTATTTTTATTTTAATAATTTAAAGGACAGCCTTGAAGAACATCAGAAAACCTGCCTGTCTGTAACGTTGGAGGGTCCTTGCTCAGCCTTGGGCTGGACTTCTCTAGTGTGTAGAAGGCCCAGGTTTCGGCAGCTTGAAGGCTGGTTTCTGCCATCACCAGCCTTCCGTGTGTATATGGAGATCTTGCCACAGTCTCCGTGTCAGATTCTATGTGACAAGCTGCCACACCTACACCCACATGCGCCAGAGAACCGATTCGTCATCCGTCTGGCCTGGTCCTGTTCCAATTCTTCCTTTCCTAGTGGGCCAGAGAGTTGATATGTTATTTTTGAGAATAACCCACATCTGGCCTATATTATTCCACTTTTTAGATTTTCAGTAGTCTGACCAGATTGTTTTCAGATTATCAAGGAGGTCTCCATTGTTTGTCACGCACTGTGTACACTGTATGGCAGTTAAGAGGGTAGAGTTTGGAATTAGATATTCTGTGTTTGGCTCTTAGATTCATCACTTGTTTGCTGGGTGACTTAATTTCTCTGAGCCGTGATGTTTTCTTTTCTTTCTTTATTTTTTTCTTTTACTTTTTTTTTTTAGGTTTTTGCCATAATGGCACATGTGCTCACTGGAAAGAGGCAGAGAGAGATAGTGAGAGGGAAAGTGAGAAATCACCTCCTAAGGCGGATGGCCATGCCACAATCCCTTCCCCTCCATTTCCCCTCCATTCTCCTCCTGGGATTTTGGGCACGCACACACAAACACACCCAGTGTGATTTTCACTGGGGCTGAGACTTGAAACACAGTTGGCCATGTGGGTACTTCACCACTTGTTGACCCCCAATGTGTTCATTTCTAAAATGAGGCAGTGAACCTGTGTCATAGTGAATTAACATACAGGATGCTTAGAATATGAAATGTTAGCTCTTTCTTCTTACTGCTACCTGCTTTGACATTACCTTTGATAACCTTGACCTGAAAGTTTCCTTCCTTTGATGGGGTAAAACATTGTGACTGTCTTAAATCACCCGATACTTCGTTTGGAACTGACATTTCTCTGTCTTCATATGTTCTGGGTATGTCTTTGCTTAGGGTTCTAGGAAGACACTTGGCTACGTGTGAGAAATTGATATGATTGTTTCTGAAGGGAGAAAGAAAGAAATTCACAGAGCGTATCGTTGTTAGAAGCAGTCACTCGTTTCCAGCCAATGAATTCCATTCGAGAGCGATACATCTCATTATTGCTGTTTAAAATAAGCCATTATTACACGGTCGTGAGAGCCGACTACCTGCTGTGTACGATCAGTTCACAGAGTCTTTCTACAGTTGGAAGATGGAATCGTTTTATTTTTTCTGTTTAAATGTGCTTTTGCCTCCCAGGTAGAGAGACGGCCTTCTCTGGTATTTATTCCTTCAAGTAACCAATTTTCTCTTTTCTTTTCCCTTCTAACCTTAGTCCTGTGACTCCCAGCACTCCGGGGAGCCCACCTGTGAGTCCTGGGCCTTTGTCACCAGGGGGCACCCCAGGAAAGCACGTCTGTGGCCACCATCTGCACACAGTGGGCGGTGTTGTCGAGAGGGACGTGTGTCATCGGTGTAGGCACAAGCGATGGCACTTCACGAAACCCACCAACAAGTCCAAAGAAAGCCGACCGAGGCGCCAAGGAGAGGTCACCGTCCTTTCTGTAGGCAGGTAAGATCTCTTCAGATGCTCTGGGTTTATATATGCCATGGCGGTTGTGGTGTGTGGAATGACATGGACCCATTAAATGTAGGCTATGTTCTCCTAAGCCTGGCTCACATCCTACCTCTTGAGTCTTTTTGGTGTTTTCTGGTCTGAGCCCCGATTTTTTAAAAAATGTTTTTTAAAAAATTATCTATGAAAAATTTGCTATAGGCAAATGTGCTCACAAGAGAGAGAGAGGAAAAAGCCATCAGGTCCGGAACTCAAATCGTGGTTCTTAGGACCAGCAGTTAGCATAATGGCTATGTCGCTGGACTCCCACGTAGTCGACCGCGGTTCGTGTCCCGGACCCGGTGACTTAAACTCACACCGGGCGTGTGTGCGTGCCCAAGATCCCCAGAGGAGAATGGAGGAGAAGGGATTGCGGCGTGGCCATCCCCCCCGGGGATGATTTCTCGCTTTCTGTCTCTCTGTCTCTGTCTGTCTGGCGAGCACACGCGCCCAATAGCAAAATCCTCTTCAAAAAAAAAAGAAAGAATAGCAAAATTGCGGTTCTGCCATGTGGAAGTCCAGTACCTTAACGACCACCACGTCATCTGCTAGCTGTGAGCCCTGATTTTTTTAACTACTGAAGAATCCTAAAGGATAGTTATTGTTAGAGCTGATGGGTGGTATTTTAATTAAGGTAAATAGGGGTCGAGTACTTCCTATTTGAAATACTTGGGACTGGGAGTGTTTTGGATTGTTTTAGATCTTGGAGTGTCTCTATACACGCAATGAGATAGCATGGGGATGGGATTCGAGTCTGAACGTGAAACTCGTCCATGCGTCATACATACCTTGTACACACAGCCGAAAGGCCATGTCATCCAATATTTTTCTATGACAGCATTTTGACTGCAACCTGTTTCATCAGGCCAGGTGTAGAATTTTGCACATGTGGTATCACATTGGTGCTCCAATGTTTCAGATTTTAGGGCATTTCAGGTTTTGGATTGGAGTTTTGGATTGAGGAGGCTCGACCTGTAATTACTTACGCACAGTGACAGATAAAGACCGCGGTCTTCACTACCTATGAATAGAAGTTTCTATTTCACTGGTGGGAATTCTACAGCACAGGATCAAAGGATCAGTGGGTGGCTCTTCATGTTGTCACTGAGAGCCCCTGGCCCCTTGGATCCAGGGCTCTGGCAGATTTGTGGAAGAAGAAAGTCCTTGGAGGATTGCTCACAAGGGGTATTTCATGAGCTAGGCCTGGGAGTGGTGCATGTCATTTCAGTTCACGTCTCAGTGCTAGAACTCAGTCACATCCAGCTGCCAGGGGGTGGGAAATGTCATCTAGCCGTGTGTCCCGAAGAAGAGAAGAGGGCTCTGTCCACAGCTCTCTGATCTCTGCCTCATGAGCGTCAGTGCATTGCTGAGATTGCTTTCTTGTAGTGTTCCCTCTACTGTGTCCCGAGTTTCTCAGTCCTGGGGTACTTTTCACCTGTGGCTCATACACAGTGTGGCCATCTTGCAGTTCAAGTGATGAATGAAGCTGACTTTCTATCAAGAATATCCTTATTATTATTATTATTATTGTTTGCTAGAGGGCATGTGTGCTCACTAGAGAGAGAGGGAGAGACACAGAAACGAGAGAGGAGAAAGCAACTTTCCTGGGGAGGGGTCATGCTTCAATCCCTTCTCTTCCAGTCTCTCTCCTTGTGGGATTTTGGGCACAGGTACATGCACCTGGCATGTTTCTCAAGCCTCTGGGTCTGGGACTCGAACTGCATGATTGGCCGTGTGGGATCCAGTCCCCTTAATCACCATGCCACAGACCTGACCCACCGTCCAGCGTTTCTGCAGTGAAGATTTTTGCAGTTCCTGCTATTTGGATCACAAGTTTCATATAGGGACTGCATGGTTCACGCTGCGTTTGCAAAGCAGATTAGAGTAATGGCTGAGAACACGCTTGCTGGGGTCAGACGGGGTCAGCACTGAGCAACATTTGATTGTGTGATGCCTATTATCCTTCCTCCTTCACCAACAGACGTCTGGGAAGCGTCCTCGCGACGCATTGCACCCACCTTGCTTGAGTTCTGGCACTGCTTCTTACAAACTATCACGTCTTTGTGTGCCTCAGTTTCCCTCCTGTCTACAGTGGGGATGTCAGTTACACTCATCTCACGGGGTCACTGTGAAGACTAAATACGGTGACTCATGTAACTCCTGTCACCAGTCTAGGGCACTTATTATGCACTCTAATGCTGGCCATTCTGATGTTTTCTTTAGTGGAGTCGAGTCTTAGCATGGCTTGCACAAACACCATGGCGGACTGCCGGCCCATTTGCCACTCAGAGCAAAACAGGACAACTCATGACCACACTGCTGTAGCAAGGAGCAGTCATGGGATGTCTGAATGCAAATGGGATGAGACCTGTAGCTTGTTTGGACAAAGCACATTTTGTTTTCTTGGGGGAAAAACATATCTGTGGAAATTTTCAACTCAGATGCAACACGGCTTTTGGAAATGCCCCAAACTCAGCTCTCTTTCTTGGCGAGTGGACACTATGAGCATTTATTTACGGGCTGTTTTTTAGCATGTCTTGCTTACGAGAGAACAGCTTGACAGGACAGATCGTTGTCCACTTTTCCCTGTTTTTTTTTTCTTTAACTTCCTCCAAATCTTCTGCCTCTTCATAGCTGGTGATCTCATTTTGAACAAAGAAAGGTAATTTATTTTAGATAGTTTTAAGGGAAATTAAGATCAGAACTAGAAAGAAGCTTTTATTTATTTATTTATTTATTTTTATTTATTTATTTTTTAATTAATTTTTTTTGAGAGATTTTTGCTATAGGGTGTGTGTACTCGCCACAGAGATAGAGAGAGACAGAGAGATTAAAAAGTGAAAAATCATTCCCTGCGGGGAATAGCCATGCCGTAATCCCTTCTTCTCCACTCTCCTCTTGGGATTTTGGTCAGCTCTCACACACACACACACACACACACACACACACACACACACACACATATCTGGCATATGTTTTAAGCTGCTGTGTCTAGGACTTGAACCGCAGTTGGCTGCGTGTGAGTCCAGTGACATAATCATTATGCTATCTACTTGTCCCAGGAAGAAGCTTTTATGAAATACTCTGGAAAATTGATGATGCTGTACTAAGAAAAGAGTCAGAGAGACTGAATTTCTTTAACTTCTACCTTAATTCTTAATGAAAATCACTTCCTTAAACTTCCTTAATTTTTTCCTTCATCTTTAAGGAAAATGAACCTGAATTTGGCATTGAAACACAGACAAGTGCTGAAACCCTACCACCAGCTAAAACCTAAAAAATGTGTCATTGGAACACTTCTCACGCACTCTCTCTCTGTCTCTGTGTGTGTGCATGCGGGTGTGTTGAGATAGGACCATCTGACAGTAGTGTATTTTCTTTCGGTAGTTCCGTAATGAACACTTTGGTTCCATCAGTCTAATTTGTAAACCAACCGTGCTCTTCTTTTTTTTTTTCCTAGAGCCTTCCGTGGTTAATAAAAAAAAGCACAGCTGACATTAGAGCCCATGTCATTGTTAGAAACTATGGCTCTGAGGCTGTTTAATATTTGAGTACCTGTGTCTTTAATTCATTTTGCCCACTCTATACAATATCCAGCGAAGTCTATGAGGTGTTGGAGAGGAAAACGTCTGGGCCAGGTGGGGAGGTTCGCTGGGTCAGAATGTCTTCCTATAGAATGTCTTGTTTTCATTGTTGGCCTAACGTTTGGCTGAATTTGTCTGGGATTCTTCTGAGGGGTGATTTTTTTGTTTGTTTGTTTGTTCATAATTCTTGCGTACTAGAAAAGCAAAATCCGTGACATCATCTCTCTGCCCCTCAGGTTTAGAGTTACAAAAGTGGAGCACAAGGCAAACCAGAAGGAGCGGAGGAGTTTGATGTCCGTTGGTGGGACTGAGAGTGTCAACGGGGACGTGCCTGTGACACCCGTGAAGAGAGAACGGAGTGGCACGGAGTAGCAGGTGAGCTGTGGTTTTGGTGACATTGGAGTGGGATGGTGCGTAGTGCAGGGAGGGTACAGAGAACCTCCCAGGAGGCTCTGACATTACAGGAATGGCATTTGGCAGGGAAGAGGGAAAGTGTTCTGGAATTGTAAGACTGAGGCAGATTGAGCAAGGCCGTCTGTCTGTCTAGAGCTTTTTGTAAGGAGGCTACACACATGTTGCCTCTAGGAGCTTGAACTGCCTGATAATGAGGATAGAGGATGACACATGAGGCAACGTGGAATGGTGTGGGTTGTGGCAAACTAGAACCACATCCACCACAGGCCGCACTTGACCACAAGGTAGAAAGTGCTTTTGTGTTGCTATATTTTTCTACTCAAAACAGAGGGAAATCCAGGCCTTTTTACTGTGAAGTCACTACAGCTTTTAAAATGTTGGCAGCTCATTAAATTTCCTTTAAAAAAAATCGTGCAAGCCGAATGACACAAAATCTTGTCGTCATTTCTAGGTAGACTATGACTCAAGAAGGGTTGGCACAAGCAAACCAATGCTTTTTCTATGAATTGCGTTGGAAACCTGTTTTCCTTGCTGTGTCAGAGTTATGAATTACACCCAGTAGGAATGTAACTCTTTTCCACCAACTATTTGGAAGCGATTGAAAAGCAAAAGTGAACGTTTCTTGGTTTGGCCTATTTAATTTTGGAAGAAAAATGCTTTTTTTTTTTTAAAAAAAAATAAAAGATCAAAACACTGTGATAACTTGATATTCGCTTAGCTTTCATCTTACTCTTTTGCAGTTCTGACTTGAATCATATTTATCCTTTTTATGCTTTTTAGAATATCTCAAAGGCCAAGTGCAAAGACTTGGGATGGATTGTACCCTGAAAGCCCTATTGGAACGCGAGCTGAACATTAAGGAGCAAGAGTTTATACTTACAAAGACAGGGGAGAGAGGCAGATGGGGAGTGTCAGGCAGGGTCCTTGAAGCTACAGGGAAATAGCAAAGTTGAACCTGAACACTGGATCTAGGTTCACTTCTTAGTTTGCCACTCCTTAACAAGGGGACCTGGACCAGGGACTCCAGTTTTTAAATGCTTCAGTGGAAATATTGTTTCCTGCCATGAGGGATGGCAGTGAGATTTCCCTGGAGAAACACAAGCCCAAGGCTTGGCACATAGGGAACGCTAAGTCAGTGCTACTGATGGTGTGAGTTAATTCACTTTGGGTCAGTGTAGCTGAGTGGAGGAGAGCAGTGGCTTGAGCGATGAAGCTCCTCGGATAAATAATCTGCCCAGGCTCGGAGGGGTTGAACGTATTCCGGAAGTAATCTGGAAGAGTTCTGTTCCTGAATTCTCTGACACATAGGGGCTTTAGTAAGTGTTGGTGTGTGCAGTCTCCCATTTGGGGAGATCTGGCCCCTTCCACTGAGTTTAGGAGCGAAGTAGGTGGCTTCTTTCAAGAAGAGGAAGTGCAGAAAAGTCTGTCTTTGGCTTCTCAGCCAGTTATGGGTGACCATGGGGAAAGAAGACAAGAGGCATTTAGGAAAAGAAAGGGGAGGTGAAAATAGTGACAACCACAGCTATGTGGATTCAGTACTTCAGCCTTCTAGGCATTGGACTGATATGTATGTCCCGTGTCGTCATGATGAAACATCTAACGGTGTTGATACTGTCATCTCATATTTACCGATGAGGAAACTGAAGGATGGAAAGGGTGAATTACATGGTGGTCACAGAGGTGCAAAGAGGAGCTGAGATCTCAACCTAGCTCTCACAAGATCAGCCACCCTCGCTTCTGTCACCCTCAGTGCTCATGAAGGAGAAACTCTATAGACACATGAATGGATTCTTGCTTATGCCATGATCTAAAACTTCCCTGGTCTAATATGGTAGCCATTTAAATTTATGTGGCTATTTAAATTTAAATAAATTTAAACATTTTGTTTTAGGCTGGGCCCGTGACTGAATGGTTAAGGGAGATGGATCCCACGTAGTTGACTGTGAGGTTCAAATCCTGGCCCCGGCAGATTGCAAAATGTGTCAGGTACATGTTCACGTGTGCCCCAAATCCTGACAGGATGGAGAAATGGAAAAAGGATTTGTAGCATGGCCATGCCCTATCGAGGAGTATCTTCTCTCTCTCCTTTTATCTCTCTGTCTGTCTCTGGCAAATGTACACAGCATCCTCTGTTTAAAAAAATACATATTTTAAAAATGTATTTTCAAAAGAATCATTTAATTTTATTTATTATTATTCTCTAATTTGATGAGAGAGAGAAGAAAATAAGACAGCAAGTTGCCAGGTCCGAGACTCAAACTACGGTCAGCCACGTGGGAGTCCAGCACCTTAACCACCTTGCCACTTGCCGGCCCCTAGAAAACATATTTTTATGAAATTTAGTCCTGCAGTTAGGCAAGTCATATTCCATTGTTCAGTAGCCATGGATAACTAGGGTCCTACCAGAGTACCTGGCGTAGTTATAGAACATTTCCATCATCACAGAAAGTATTATTGAACAGAGAAGATGGTACCTAAGGCCCAGACCCTGGTGAATAAGAGAAGCATTCTGAGTAAAATCATTAAGACTTGCCTGTCTAGGAAGAGAAGCATCTGGTTATTCAAGTCTAAGATGAGGAAGGCCCAGCCAGGTTAGCTGCCAAGAGAGCATGGGTCACACTGACAGTCTGCATTAGTCATTAACCGGGCAGTGCGTTGAGAGATGGATCAGACCGTGTGTTATGAAGACAGCTTGCCCTCGGGCAGGA
>NW_006206760.1:3353742-3355552 GCF_000334495.1 Tupaia belangeri chinensis
GATCCTCTTGTCAGACTCCTTCTCTCCCACACTCCTTGCTAATGTGCCATGGCTGATTTTGGCTCCTAGTGCCCGAAGGCCGGCAGTTTGGATTGCAAAGGTCAGAAGAGCTAGGATTGCTCTGCTGTTTCCTTGTCTCAAAGCCTACCTGTATCTGACTATAGGAATTCGATACCATTATCTGAAACCTTGACCTTATTTAACTGCGATGCTCTCTGCACAGCACACTGTCATCTTGCAGGATCACATCAATGATGATGGTATCTTTATTTTTATTTCTGGGACTTAAACCATGCAGGCAGCCATGTGAGAGCCAGCCATCTTCACCACCCTGCCTCTGGCGGGCCCAAGGATTGGTTTTAATCAGAAGATGAGTTCAAATATGAGCCTCACTATTTGGAAATTGTATTTAACTGTCCTGACTTCTTGTTTCCTTGTACTTGAAATAAGGGTATTAAATTAGTTGATTTTTTTTAAATTAAATTTTTTTTATTCTTCTGTGTGTCTTTTTTTTTTTTTAATTTGCTATAGGGTATGCACTTTCACCAGAGAAAGAGTGGAAAAGTGAGAAGGCAAGCTACCAGGAGGTCTGGGACTCAAACCGCAGTTTGGCCATGTGAGAATTTAGTGCCTTAACTACTAAACCACCTGCTGGCCCTACATTCATTGATTTAAGGCAAGTGGTAGGAGAATGGGCTATGGTTGGCTCTCCGTAGAGACGCTCATATTTTGCTGGGCTGTTAAAATTAGCAGCAGGCACAAAAGCGGCCTTCGAAAGGGAGTGAATTTTCTGAGTCTCCAATTTGCTGTAATTAAGTTTGAAATTAAAAAGAAATATTGTTATGGAAATTCTCAAACACACTTAAAAGTAGAAAGAATAATATCATAGGTGCCCATGTTCCATGTAGTAGACTAATTGTAATACCTATAGCTTTTGGAATACTCTCTACCTGGCATGCTTCGGAAGGCATGTTAATTTATTTAATCTTTATAAATGTAATAGGTGCTAGATAGTACCTAATTTTACAGATGAAGGTCTTAAGCTTAGGGAGTTTAAGCAGCTTGTTTAGAATTCTTGGCAAGAATGTCATGGAATATACAGGCTTTTTTTTTTTTTAAAAAAAATATTGAACCAGCTGGAATTTTAATTACAATCTATTCTTATTTTTCACCTTAGATAATAATTATTTCCATTCATCATTATATTTGTTCCTTCCCTAATTTGCTTAATTATAATCTTAATACACAAATAATGTTCCTGAGAATATTATTGATGGTGCTGTAGTATGTGGAGTCTCTAGGGCTTCCATTAAGACTTTGCTATTCGTTTGTTTTTCTCTTTAGAGTTTAGAGTTAAACCCAAGCAGCCTGGCTTCAGAGGTCACAGATCTCATTTACCTGGGTCCAGGAAAAGCAGGTCCCAGTTAGAGCCTGCTCCGGTTGAGACTTGCCAGCTGATCACATCTGATTACTTTAACAGAGTATGGTGTCTGAAAAAGGAGGGTAGAATTCACCGACATTTAAAAAAAAATGATATATTCATTAAAATTTTTCTTTCTAGCTTTCTTCTTCTTCTTTTTTTTTCCTTTTTTTCCAGAAAACAGTGTTTTGGGAGTGTTTAATAAGATTTTATTTTCCAACTAGAGAAATCCTGAAGTTTCCTGCTGGGTCCAAATCTTTAGTCCTGGACTGAATCAGGTTTACCCTAGAATGTAGTTAACAAAGTAGGCAAGGTGTGTTCTGTGTCTCTTATACAGTATAATACAATTTTTAGAGGTTTTTTTTTTTTTTTTGCGGGGTTGTGGGGGGG
>NW_006206760.1:3356323-3383104 GCF_000334495.1 Tupaia belangeri chinensis
GATCCTCTTGTCAGACTCCTTCTCTCCCACACTCCTTGCTAATGTGCCATGGCTGATTTTGGCTCCTAGTGCCCGAAGGCCGGCAGTTTGGATTGCAAAGGTCAGAAGAGCTAGGATTGCTCTGCTGTTTCCTTGTCTCAAAGCCTACCTGTATCTGACTATAGGAATTCGATACCATTATCTGAAACCTTGACCTTATTTAACTGCGATGCTCTCTGCACAGCACACTGTCATCTTGCAGGATCACATCAATGATGATGGTATCTTTATTTTTATTTCTGGGACTTAAACCATGCAGGCAGCCATGTGAGAGCCAGCCATCTTCACCACCCTGCCTCTGGCGGGCCCAAGGATTGGTTTTAATCAGAAGATGAGTTCAAATATGAGCCTCACTATTTGGAAATTGTATTTAACTGTCCTGACTTCTTGTTTCCTTGTACTTGAAATAAGGGTATTAAATTAGTTGATTTTTTTTAAATTAAATTTTTTTTATTCTTCTGTGTGTCTTTTTTTTTTTTTAATTTGCTATAGGGTATGCACTTTCACCAGAGAAAGAGTGGAAAAGTGAGAAGGCAAGCTACCAGGAGGTCTGGGACTCAAACCGCAGTTTGGCCATGTGAGAATTTAGTGCCTTAACTACTAAACCACCTGCTGGCCCTACATTCATTGATTTAAGGCAAGTGGTAGGAGAATGGGCTATGGTTGGCTCTCCGTAGAGACGCTCATATTTTGCTGGGCTGTTAAAATTAGCAGCAGGCACAAAAGCGGCCTTCGAAAGGGAGTGAATTTTCTGAGTCTCCAATTTGCTGTAATTAAGTTTGAAATTAAAAAGAAATATTGTTATGGAAATTCTCAAACACACTTAAAAGTAGAAAGAATAATATCATAGGTGCCCATGTTCCATGTAGTAGACTAATTGTAATACCTATAGCTTTTGGAATACTCTCTACCTGGCATGCTTCGGAAGGCATGTTAATTTATTTAATCTTTATAAATGTAATAGGTGCTAGATAGTACCTAATTTTACAGATGAAGGTCTTAAGCTTAGGGAGTTTAAGCAGCTTGTTTAGAATTCTTGGCAAGAATGTCATGGAATATACAGGCTTGTTTTTTTTTTAAAAAAAATATTGAACCAGCTGGAATTTTAATTACAATCTATTCTTATTTTTCACCTTAGATAATAATTATTTCCATTCATCATTATATTTGTTCCTTCCCTAATTTGCTTAATTATAATCTTAATACACAAATAATGTTCCTGAGAATATTATTGATGGTGCTGTAGTATGTGGAGTCTCTAGGGCTTCCATTAAGACTTTGCTATTCGTTTGTTTTTCTCTTTAGAGTTTAGAGTTAAACCCAAGCAGCCTGGCTTCAGAGGTCACAGATCTCATTTACCTGGGTCCAGGAAAAGCAGGTCCCAGTTAGAGCCTGCTCCGGTTGAGACTTGCCAGCTGATCACATCTGATTACTTTAACAGAGTATGGTGTCTGAAAAAGGAGGGTAGAATTCACCGACATTTAAAAAAAAATGATATATTCATTAAAATTTTTCTTTCTAGCTTTCTTCTTCTTCTTTTTTTTTCCTTTTTTTCCAGAAAACAGTGTTTTGGGAGTGTTTAATAAGATTTTATTTTCCAACTAGAGAAATCCTGAAGTTTCCTGCTGGGTCCAAATCTTTAGTCCTGGACTGAATCAGGTTTACCCTAGAATGTAGTTAACAAAGTAGGCAAGGTGTGTTCTGTGTCTCTTATACAGTATAATACAATTTTTAGAGGTTTTTTTTTTTTTTTGGCGTGTGTGTGTGTGTGTGTGAACTTTTTTTAGCCAAAGTATTTTATAGGAATGCTTTGTTTAACTGTAGAACAGATTCAAATGTTCAAATGCAAATGAATATCCATTAGTTGGTTGGTATTTTTTTTTTTGTTAAGGCAGTTGTTACCAGAAAGTCGACTTAGTATTCTAAACAGAATGTTATCAAGTTTGGGGCAGAATTTCTCTCTCCCTCTCTTTGCTTCTCTCTTTAAAAAGCAAAATCCATCTTTTTTGGTATCTAACCCCACCCCTCTCATTCTTCTTACCATGTTTTTTGGCTTGAGTTCTTTTTTTGTAGCTAGATCTTACTTGCCCTCTGCCTGATTTATTTTGGCAATGCAGTTAAAATGGTTTCTTTTTTCTACAGAAAATGTGTTTTGATTTCTTCTTAGAAGAATAAGCTTTTGTTCTTTGAAGTTAAATAAATCGAATTGCTTTCAGCCTCCAAATGCCACTGCCTTGTCTTCATTGTTACTGGCTTTTCTCTTTTTAAAAATTATCCTGTCGTAAGCATTCCATATTATGTGTTTCTGAAGTCTGTACTCCCTTTTCCATTTTATAAAGGTATCTTACTGAAAACATTGATTTGGCAAATTTCCATAGCAATATTGTAAAGCATTTCTATTTTTAATTAATTGACAAAACTTGTATATATTTATCATGTATATCATGATGTTTTTAAATATGCATGCATTGTAGAATGGCTAGATCAATTTAATTAGCATAGGTATTACCTCACATATTTATTGCTTTTGTGGTGAGATTAAAAAAATCCACTCTCAGCATTTTTTGAGAATACATTATCATAATTATTATTATTGAGAGGTTTTTGCTATAGGACATGTGCACTTGCCAGAAAGACAGAAAGAGACAGAGAGACAGAAAGCGAGAAATCACCCCCCACGGGGGGATGACCGCGCTGCAATCCCTTCTCTTCCATTCATTCTACTCTTGGGATTTTGGGCATGAATGCACATGTGCTCTGTAAGAGTTTTAAGCCAGCAGGTATGACTTGAACCATAGTTGACTACATGAGAGTCCAACGACGTAACCATTGCGCCATCTGCTGGTCCCCAATATTTTGGATATTAGAGTTTGTAAATAATTTTTTATATTCTGTAGGTTGTCTGTTCATTCTGTTGGTTGTTTATATGGTATGCAGAAACTTTTTAGTTTGATGTAATCCATTTGTACATTTTTTTTGTCTATGCTTTTGGGGTCATATATAAAAATTATTGCCCAGATGAATGTTATAAAACTTCTTCTATATGTTTTATTTAACTAGTTTTACAGTTAAGTATTTTTATTGACATTAAAAAAATGATGTATTCATTAAAATGCTAGTTTTCTTTTTTATCAAAACAAAAAGTAATATTTTTATCAAAACAAAAAGTAATAATATTAGACATTTCTTTTTACTTTAAATTGCTTTATTATTGAAACATATTAATTTTTATTTTAGCAATTTTTGGTGATTAAAAGCTGGGATTCAAACTGCTTAGGTTTAGTTTTAACTGTGTACTAATGCTTTGGGAAAAATTACTTAATCCTTCCAGGCTTTAGTTTCTTCATCTCTAAAGTGGGGTGTTGGCTAATCACAGTGGTATAGCAACCTTATTGACCTTCACTCTCAGATGCCCTTCTTTGGTCTCGTATGGGTCACCTGACATCATTTGGTTTGTAATGTTCTGCCTAGGTCAGGTTCACATTTGTGAGCCATTCCATTTTCTTCCAGGTAGATTAAAATCCTAAGACGTTTAGATCTCAAAGCAGCCGTGATTGCCAGCTCAGGTACAGTTGGATCTTTAAAATGTACTTGTTGGGCTCCTGCTATGTGCCAAGCACTTGGTACAGCCGGACCCACAAGGGAGAAGTCTTAGGTTTGCAGCCTGGGACCTCCCATATGTGCTCATGGTTGTGTGTGGCTGGGACTGGGAGTGGACCTGCAGTGTGGGGACCCTGATGGGGAGCTTATCTCTGTCATTCTCTCTCCTGGAAGAAATAAATAAACTTAAAATTAAAAAAAAAAAAGTTAATGCAAACTGAAACAGATTCCTTTTGCTTTTTTGGTTGGCAAAGGTGAATGTGAACACTAACACAGTCACATATATCTTGCATCCAAGATGAGACTCTTCTGAGGGGAGAGAGAACTCTGTGAATAAGGGTTCTAGGTGAGCGAGACCTCCCAGGCACGCTGGTTCACATGGTTTCGCTGGTTAAGAGAGTGAAGGAGGTGGACGTGATCACACCAAAGCAGAGAGGCTACATTGCTATAGACCTTTGTGGCAATCTGGAAATGTTAAAAATGTCTGGCCTCTGGCATAGCTAGGAACATACTGGCCTGTAGAGTTGGAAGCCACATGCTAGCCATGGTTCAAGTCCCCAGCCCGGTCAACCTGAAAACACATCAGACCAGTGTGTGCCCAGGGTCCTGGTAGTCTTCAGGACTGCAGGAAGGGGATTATGGTATGGGTGAGCCTTTTGGCGAATACCTCTCTCTCTCTCTCATGTGCACACACTCTATCATGAATTAATAGTAAATAAATACATAAGTACTCTTTGATCAAATGACTATCATACAAGGTCTTTATTAAAATACAGAGATATGGATGGTAATTTATAAAATTCAACAAATAGGTCCCCTGATCCTCATGGGTCAGCCTTGCAGAGCATCCTGTTTTACTCTTGTGCTACTGTCAGGCCTCCATGTTTCTAGTTATTAAACTAGTTTCTAGTTACCTTTAGGACCCTTTCCATCAGAAGATAGATATATATCCTAATCAGAGACACGATATGGCTTCTGTGGAACCATAATGAAGAATTATAGCTTTATCTTTAAGATTCTGTAGTAAGCCATACATCATAAGAAGCAGACAACTTTTTTCTTTATCCAGATAAATCTTTTGTGAAGTTCTTATTTTCTGACTGCCAATCTCCTTTTATGAGAGAAAGAGTTATGTGCACTTGGATTTTCTGAGCTGTGTTTTCAGTAGAAATTAAAAAAAAAAAAGTTAATGCAAACTGAAACAGATTCCTTTTGCTTTTTTGGTTGGCAAAGGTGAATGTGAACACTAACACAGTCACATATATCTTGCATCCAAGATGAGACTCTTCTGAGGGGAGAGAGAACTCTGTGAATAAGGGTTCTAGGTGAGCGAGACCTCCCAGGCACGCTGGTTCACATGGTTTCGCTGGTTAAGAGAGTGAAGGAGGTGGACGTGATCACACCAAAGCAGAGAGGCTACATTGCTATAGACCTTTGTGGCAATCTGGAAATGTTAAAAATGTCTGGCCTCTGGCATAGCTAGGAACATACTGGCCTGTAGAGTTGGAAGCCACATGCTAGCCATGGTTCAAGTCCCCAGCCCGGTCAACCTGAAAACACATCAGACCAGTGTGTGCCCAGGGTCCTGGTAGTCTTCAGGACTGCAGGAAGGGGATTATGGTATGGGTGAGCCTTTTGGCGAATACCTCTCTCTCTCTCTCATGTGCACACACTCTATCATGAATTAATAGTAAATAAATACATAAGTACTCTTTGATCAAATGACTATCATACAAGGTCTTTATTAAAATACAGAGATATGGATGGTAATTTATAAAATTCAACAAATAGGTCCCCTGATCCTCATGGGTCAGCCTTGCAGAGCATCCTGTTTTACTCTTGTGCTACTGTCAGGCCTCCATGTTTCTAGTTATTAAACTAGTTTCTAGTTACCTTTAGGACCCTTTCCATCAGAAGATAGATATATATCCTAATCAGAGACACGATATGGCTTCTGTGGAACCATAATGAAGAATTATAGCTTTATCTTTAAGATTCTGTAGTAAGCCATACATCATAAGAAGCAGACAACTTTTTTCTTTATCCAGATAAATCTTTTGTGAAGTTCTTATTTTCTGACTGCCAATCTCCTTTTATGAGAGAAAGAGTTATGTGCACTTGGATTTTCTGAGCTGTGTTTTCAGTAGGAGGCAGTTTTGCTTAATTTCCTCAGCTTGAGCACTCACTTGTCTAAAACTGCAGTTAACAGATTCTCTAGAAGAGAAAAGGGTCAGGCTTGTTCACTGGGGTGCAGTCCCATGATGGTGGGAGCTGAGAACAAGTAGACGTTTCCTCCCTCTCCATAACCTGTCTGCTGGGAACCAGCAGTTAGCGTAATGGCTATGTCGCTGGACTCCCACGTAGTTGACCGTGGTTCACGTCTCGGACCCGGTGGCTTAAAACTCACGCTGGCACCGGGCGCGTGTGCGTACGTGCCCAAGATCCCGAGAGGAGAATGGAGGAGAAGGGATTGCGGCGTGGCCATCCCCCCTGGGGGGTGATTTCCTGCTTTCTGTCTCTCTGTCTCTCTCTGTCTGTCTGGCGAGCGCACGCGCCCTTCTGGGCAGCCCCCCACCCCTAAAGCAAAAAACCCCCCACCAAAAAAAAAAAAAAAAAAAAAAACTCACGCTGGGCTCGGGTGCGTGCGTGCGTGCCCGCCCAAGATCCTGAGAGGAGAATGGAGGAGAAGGGATTGCGGCGTGACCATCCCCCCTGGGGGATGATCTCTCGCTTTCTGTCTCTAATGTCTCTCTCCGTCTGTCTGGCGAGCGCACGCGCCCTATAGCATAACCTGTCTGCTAAGTCAGGTTGTTGACTTCTGGCATTTATGCCAGCTCACATGTGGGGTCTGATTGCTGTAGAACAACATGGAAGGTACCTTTTAACATTTTTTTGAGTTGCCGGAAGGTGTGTGTGCCCATCACAGACACAGAGAGAGAGAGAGAGAAGGAGAAAACACTCCTTAAGGGGATGTAGTCACACTGCAATTTCTTCTCCATTTCTTCATCCTGTTAGGATCTGGGCATTTGCATACATGTACCCGTGTGTTTTTAAAGCTGCCAGGCCAAGACTTGAACCAGGGTTGGCCCTGTGGGATCCAGCTTCCTTAAATACCAGGCTACAGGGCTGGCCCCCTTTTTACATTTTCATTGGAGCACCATGGTAAAGAAATACTATTTCACACTGTGTATTTGTTTATCAGTGTGGATCTGTTCACAACTGTAGAATGAAAGGAGGAGAAATTTAAGTGTGAAAATGCATCATACAACCTGTATTTTTAGGTACCTCATTTCACCACTGGAAATAAGGCCACAGTTAGAAAGTTGTAAGCCATAGAGTATGTGGTGTCTTCTTTCTCACTAGATTGCCATTCTGATAAGACAGGTAAGGTATTTACTTGGAATTTGATAGCTCTTAGGCCAAGAAGTACGTGTGTGTCAAGAGAGACCAGAACTGCAAGAATTTCAAAACCATTAACTTTCCATTTTCTGCTTAGTTCCTGATTTTAGTGACGAGGAAGTTAAACAGCATTTGCATTTCTCTCATGTTCTCCCAAACTGTGGACAGCGCAGTTTTGATCAGCGGCAGGAGGCAGCTGTTGAAGAAAGCTAATGTTACTGTCTAGAGCAGAGACCTGGTGGGTGGCGTGATCATCCTAGAGAACCTTTGGGAATACACTGACCGCTTGGTGCCATATTAAGTACTGTGCATATATATCATCTTTCTTTCTTTTTTGGAGAGGTTTTTGCTATAGGGCGTGTACACTCACCAGAAAGACAGAGAGAGACAGAAAGCGAGAAATCGCCCCCCCACCCCCACAGGGGGGATGGCCACGCTGCAATCCTTTCTCTTCCATTCTCCTCTCAGGGTGTTGAACACGCACGCACCTGTGCTTGGTGTGAGTTTATGTCTCCAGGTCTGGGACTTGAACCCAAATCTACTACATGGCAGTCCAGCAACGGAGCCATTATGCCATCTGCTGGTCCCAACATATATGTTGTCTCATGGTAGACCCCTGTCCACTTCAGAGACAGTGAAGGCCCAAGGAACAGGGGTCTGGATTTGAATCTAGGCCTCTGGCTCCAGCTCCCTCATTCTTAGCCCTGCCCAGTCTTCCATACCTACTCCTTAAAGTTGGTCAAAACATTTAACAGCAAGCTCTCCTAGGCTGGGATGAAAACTATTCCTCTCATAGAACATTGCTTTCTAGGCCTGACATTGCTCGTCCTTGACTTTGTTATTTTCTTTGATGTAAAAATGGCTGAGTCTAAGGGACCCTATAGAGTGGAGACAGTCATAGTAGAATATCTATTTTCTAGATAATGGCCTGGTTTAAAGTTTTGCTAGGAAAATTTTTTTTTTTCTTGCAGGACTATTTTTGTATGGAGTCTTCAAAAAGTTCATGCAAAGTGTATATTATGAAAAAAAAATGATGCATAGATTCCTTTTTTTTTTGCATCAAAATAAACTCGTATTTTAAGTCTGTTTTTTTTTTTTTCCCATGAACTTTTACTTTTTACCATAGGGCATGTGTGTTCACTAGAGAGAGAGACAGTGAGAGGGCCGGGGAGATGGCCATGCCACAATCCCTTTTCCTCCATTCTCCTCCTAAGATTTTGGGACTGCATATACTTGTGCTTGCCATGAGCTTCAAGCTTCCAGGTCTGGGACTGGAACCATGGTCGGCCCTTTGGGAGTTCAGAGCCGTAACCAGTATGAAACCTGCTGGCACCTTTCATCAGCTTTTTGGTATCCCCTCGTATTTCTCCACCTCTGGCTGTTCTACATTTTTTCCTGCTGGAATATTTCATATTAATCAATTCCTACATGAAAGTGGCCCCGGACTTGACCTTGTTCAGCTTGCAGTACAATTCTGTGGTTTGACTGTGCTAAGTGATGGCAATGCAGTGCAGGAAATTGCTTATTTTATTACAGTTGAGAACTATAATAGATTGATCCTGCATTAGGGGACAGTGTCTTACTTCAATTTTAGCTGAGGGGATCAGGATCATTTACTCAACTCATCACTTTTGGGAAATAAACTTCTCTCTCTTTGTTCATCTTCATCTCTATCCCTGTCTCTCCTCTCTCATATCCACTATGAATGTTATGAATGACAGGGTGTCAGAAAAGGAGAATGTGGGTAATCATATTAGAGTGTTTATCTTGAAAGATGAGCTGTAAAATATGTAAAGGGTGTTCTTTTTTTTTTTTTTTTTGAGAGGTTTTTCACTATAGGGCGCGTGCGCTCGCCAGACAGAGAGAGACAGAGAGACAGAAAGCAAGAAATCACCCCCCAGAGGGGATGGCCACGCCGCAATCCCTTCTCCTCCATTCTCATGTCAGGATCTTGGACACGCATGCACACGCACCCGGCGTGGGTTTTAAGCCACCAGGTCCGGGACACGAACCGCGGTCGACTACGTGGGAGTCCAGCAACATAGCCATTATGCTAACTGCTGGTTCCCTAGGGTATTCTTTTCTTTTTAAAAGAGTGATTTATGCTATAGGTTGCGTGTGCTCACTGTAGAGACAGAGAGAGAGAGAGAGAGAGAGAGAGAGATAGAAAGCGAGGAAATTACCCGCCAGGGGGCATTGCCATGCCACAATCCCTTCTCCTCCATTATCCTCTTGGGATTTTGGGCATGCATGCACATGTGCCCGGTGTGAGTTTTAACCTGCTTGATCGGGCTCGAAGTGTGGTCAACTACGTCAGCAATGTAACCATTACACCATTCACTGGTCCCATAAGGTATGTTCTTAAATTAACACCTCTCTGCTGACTTGTTTTCCATCTTTCTGTGATCTGGTTTCACTTCCTGTTTTGCTTGGCGTTTATAGGCAAACACAATTTGGTAGATAGGAGAATGTGTTGTTCCAAAACCTTGTTGTCAGTTCGCCTACATGGTGTGCGTTTCCACATACAAAGGGAGCACTGGAATCTCAGCCTTGTTCTAAGTTATCTCAATCTTCAGAACAGGAAAGTTCTGAAGTTAGATGAGATAGTGTCAGTTAGATGAAATACTTGGAAAAGAATGGTTGGAAAGCAGAAAATGATTTTTACAAATGGGAGGATTTATTCGTAATGTCAGTATAGGCATTGACAGGGCCTGTTGTTAGACGACTTAATACAACACAGAACCCTCAAGGTCCAAGGTAGTCCTGAGGCTGAGTATTTAGTCTTTGTTCTGACCTGCTCAAGAAATGACCACTGAGCTGGCTGTGCACTCAGTGGAGACCCAGAGTTAGCTCCCTTTGGAGTGGCACCTGAAAGACACCTTACTCAATGCTCACAGGTTCTTTATGACTGAGGGCATTTTCTCTGTTGTTCATTACTTGATGATATGTGGTGGAAGAGTTAAAAAATGGTTCCCAAAGAAGCAATACATGAAAACCAGGGAGGATGGGTCTCCACTAGTACCATAGAAGCACGAATTAAAGAGATGGACACCCTCAGCCTCCTGGTTCTCAAATTGTACTATGTCTTTAGCTAGTCAAATCTTAATAATTAGGCCCTACTGGGATTGTGGTCTTTACATTTCTTTAGACTGAATTCTAGAAGGAATGTATAATGAGGGAAGCAATGAGGTTGGATGGGGTGGGACGGGTGAAGATGGATAACAATTCCTCAGTGTTTTTAAATATCCGGGCCGATCAGTATGAGTTATGACCCTTTTTTTAACCTTTTATTAAAGCTCCACCTTTTTTGTTTTCTCTTGCAGCAGTGCTTACTTGAAGTGTAAGAGACTGAAAACTTACAAGACATGAAGTTGCCTAGGGGATATTTTCTTATATTTTATACAGTTTCTACGATGGAGTCAGCAGGCATGTGGATGAAACCTAAAAGGGAATATTGCTGCGCAGTTTACTTTGAAGCAAGTTTTGATGTAAAATCTGACGAAAAATTTGTGATATTTCCAAGGAAGGAAGGATAATGCCTTCCTAATCTTTTATTATCCCAACCACCCCTCCTGACCCTCAATCCTTGGCTTGCTGTGCACACTGCAGTTTTCCATTATCATCATTATATATAGAGGAACTTTCATGTGTAGGCTGAGCCTAGGCTGTGTGTGCGTGCCTTTCTGTTCCTGCACATTTTACGTCCCATTTGATGATGGTTGTAAGGTCTTCATCATGCAGAGTTTAACTGTTACACAGAAAAAAGGATGACTCTTCAATGGCAGAAGGTCCTTGGAAATAATCTAGACAAGCCACGAGAAATGGATCCCTGAAGAGATCATGGAGTCAAACGGGGCCAGATGCTAGACTATGGCTTCCTAGACCAAGGATTCAGCATGAACTCCTGTTACCACCATGCCATTCCTAGGTCACTTTGAAAATATTGAAATAGTTTTTAAATCTGGACTAAGCAATTCCTGTTTAGCCAATTGACTAAGGAGAAAAAATGGTTTAAATCACTAAAAAAAAAGAAAATGTTCTGACAACCCAAGGATGGTTTAAATCACTAAAAAAAAAAAGAAAATGTTCTGACAACCCAAGGCTAAAATAAAACAAAACTCTACTTCTCTCGTGTAAAATGGGCCCACACCTACCTCTGGTATGTTTTTCTTGGTGTACTTCCTGTTTTCCACCTTGAAACTATTGCTCATTATTTAAAAGACCTCCTTTCCTTTTCTTTTTTTCTTAGCTTTATGTTTCACAAAACAACCTGAAAGAGCCCAGGAGCAAAGAGAGTAGTACATTATTTATGATAGGTCTGGGAGAGGGGCGGGGAGTTTCTGTTACAGGGAAATCTCCACCAGATCCCGTTAGGGCTGGTGAGGTGCCTCGAGCACTTCTCTTATTTCTAAGAGAAAAACAAAGCACATGTCTCCTTTGGCATCCAAGAAGGATGATTTCCATAAAAATATCTTTTAAAGTATTTACTGTAAATAAACATACTTGATTTTGTTTCCAACACCAGACTAAACATTTCTAATCTTCTAAGTCATAGATTCATTTTCGTGGGAATTTTTACTAAGAAATGGTATGAATGAAAAAAAAAAAAAACAAATGGTATGTGTGTATAGGATTATACATTAGAATAGAAGTCAGTATGCAAATAAATTTTGCTGAGATCCGGAAAGGAGCACTAGGAATTTTAGGAGTGTGTTCAGTAATCTCCCTTTACCTATAGGTGAAATGCTCTGAGACTCCCCATGGATGCCTAAAACCATGTGTAGTTCCAAACTCTATATATGATTTTTTCCTATACGTACATACCTGTGCCAAAGTTTAATATATGAATTAGGCAGAATAAGGGATTAACAGTAGCTGATAACGACATAGAGCAATTATAACAATATACTGTATTAAAGTTACATGAATGTAGTCTTGGTCTCTCTCAAACGATCATTTTTTATTGTGCTTGCCCTCATTCTTGTGGTGAGGTACCATCTTTAAATACCTGTGTGATAAGATTAAGTGAGGTGAGTGGCATAGGATTCGAAACATAGCATTTAAAATGTATTGTTTATTTCTGGAGTTTTCCGTTGAATATTTTTAGCCATGGTGACCCCAGGTAATTGCAACTGTGGAAAGTAACACTGTGGATCGGGGGGGGGGACTACTGTTTTAGTGTAAATAAAGTGTGTACGGTCTAGACCAATGGTTTTACTTTAAAAAAAGAGCATAATTGGTTGGTTTAAAAATATTACACCTTCCAAATGGTGAGGGATAACATGTAAGATATTCTTCAGCTTTAACTATTTTTTAATTTTATTCAAGTCAGAGCACTTTTTTTTAAAAAAAATAGCAATACAACAGGCAAAAGAATACTCAAAAATATTTAAAGTTGTATTTATACGAAGAGTACGTTTTAAATATTTTCTAATACTTGAGCAGCTTTTGTCTAGCTGGCTTCCACATATGCCAAAATTAAGCATTGAGTATTTTTGATGCATACGTTTTTACTGGTTTATACTATCTGGTGAAAATTCTTAAGTGTTCCCAAAGCAACTGATGTTTACATGTCCGGTGTTTTTCTTCCTTCTTTCGAAGGACTGGGAGTCCACAACAAATTTACTATATAAAACACTAACAATTGTCAGCTTCTTGGTGTAATAAGTGAGTTGACTTTCACCTGGATGTAAAAATTTATAAAGGACATTTTCCACCATTTTGTGTGTCAAATGTATTTTTAACTGTCTGGTTTGTACTTTTACAACTTTTGTACTACCAAAGCAAAGTTAAAAATAAAAATGTTAAACACAGCATATTGTTTTGAATGATCCAATTGTCGGCGTCTTGTACATCGAAAATACACTTGTGGTAGTATTACATAATTTGCTGTGCTTAATTTTACACTGCCTGACTTCTTAGGTCATGAATTGTCAAGTGATCATTCATCTGACTTTTCTCATTGTATTTTCCCTCCTGTTGCACCCATCCCTCCCAATAATGGTTTGTTTAAATTTGACGATCACTGTGGATGTGTAGAAGAGAGAGGGGTTCAGAGAGTTCCCGTATAATCCTCATTCCATTTTCCTTTATTTTTACACTCTACATGATTAGAGAACAGAGAATCCAAAATCGGATTAAAAAAGTTAACATGGGACCAGCAGATGGTGTATGTAATAGGTTGCTGGACTCCCAGGTAGTCAACTGCGGGTGGAGTCCCAGACCTGCCTACTCAAAACTCACGCTGGGCATGTGTGTGTGCATGCCCGAGATCCTGAGAGGAGAATGGAGAAGGGCTTGAGGCATGGTGGGTCCAAGTGTTAGTGGGCACTGTGGTGAGTGTGAGTGGGCACTGTGGCGAGTACAATTGGGCACTGTGGTGAGTGCGAGTGCACACTTAGGTGAGTGTTCACTCGGGTGAGTGAGTGTGCACTCAGGTGAGTGTTCACTCGGGTAAGTCAGTGTGCACTCTGAGTGTGAGTTCGCACTTGGGTGAGTGTGAGTGTTCACTGCAGTGCGAGTGGGCCCTAGTGTGACTGAGTGCACACTTCAGTCACTGCGGTGAGTGCAACTGGGCCCCAGTGTGACTGTGAGCACGCACTTGGTGAGTGTGAGTGTGCACTTGGGTGAGTGTTCACTGGTGAGTGTGAGCTCTAGTGTGTGTGTATGTACTCGGGTGAGTGTTCACTCTGGTGATTGTGAGTACGTGCGCACTCTGGTGAGTGTTCACTGGTGGGGCACTGGAGATTGTGAGTGGGCCCTCTGAGTGCGAGTGTTCACTGTGGTGAGTGTGAGTGGGCCCTAGTGTGAGTGTGCACTTGGGCGAGTGTGAGTGCACTCAGGTGAGTGTAAGTGCTTACTCAAGTGCGCACTCGGGTGAGTGTTCACTGGTGAGTGCGAGTGCCAATGGGCCCTCGGGTGAGTGTGTTCACTCAGGTGTGTGTGGCCACTCAGGTGAGTGTGTTGGCAAGGACCACACTCACTCAGGACCACACTCCCACTCAGTCACACTCGGTACCACACACACTTGTGACCACACTCGGGACCACATTCACACTCATACAGTTGCACTTACACTCATGCTTGCACTCACACTCACAATCACACTTACACTCTCGATCAATATGCAGAGGAATGGAACAGCTGCCTGTATGTTTTTGGCGTATCAAAATTGAGAAACCCAACAACACACGCTGAGGAGGTGGTCAGAAGCCATCCCCCAACCTCTCATTTTATAGGTGTGAGGGGTCACTTTGGCTGGTAGGTTTTTACCTTTAATTATTTAGCCTCTTGTATATCCCCTCAAGCACAACCACAATGCAGAACGGATGGTAGATCACTGTTCCACCTTTATGTCTCCCTCAGCCTGTTCAGGGAGCAGGGGACAGTTAGAAATGTGGCCCTTGGGGTCATTTTGTTACAAGTGGAGACAAAGGGACCCTAACCTTCATGTTACCCTGAGCCAAGTCACTTCCCACTCCTGGGCTTTGCCTGAGGCTGTCCTGGCCTGCCTGGCCCTGGGTTTGTCCTCCAGCCTGTCTTAACTTCTGGGCTTCTCTACCTCAAATAGAAACAGTAAAAGGTGGAGGAGCCCTGTCTGGCCTCCCTCTGAGGGCAGTGGGATGTGAAGACGTGAAAGTGAGGTTCCACCCTTTAATGCACGTCTCTGAGGGCTTGACTGTGGTCAAAGGGGACTATTTTGCACCTGAGGTCTGACTTACTAGTTGTTGACCCTTCTGACCCCCTCTTTGTCTGGGTGAGGCACATTATATTCTACCAAAGCATCTTCCCAGGACTGTTCTGCAAGACTGTGCTCCAATCTCCCCAGGAATCCCTCTCTGCAGCTCCAATGTGAAAGGGCACTTTCCTCCCAGTATTCAGTGGCTGACCAGGTTGGAGACCAGGCTGGTCATGGCTTTTCACAGAGCTGGTACTCACCCCCCTCTGCTGGCTGGTGTGAGAACTGCAGAGAGGATGGTTTGGTCATTAGTGGGCAGAGCTGCATTTTTTTTAGTTTCTGGTGTGCTGAAAGCACCTCATGATTTTTTTTTGCTGGAGGAATAGACAGAAGGTTGACCGAAGTTTGACCCAGTAGCTTGAAACGCATGCCAGGCACGTGTATGTGCATGCCCAAAATCCAGAGAGAAGGGATTGTGGCGTGGCCAACCCTCCTGGGAAATGATTTATCGCTCACTATCTCTCTTTCTCTGGAGAGCACACACACTCTATAGCAATAACAAAAACAAAAACAAAACAAGCAAACAACTCTTAAAAATGAAGGAATATCATTAGTGATTTTATAAGAGCAAACATTCAAGTTTGGTTTTATCCTCACCCATTTTTTAAAAGAATTATTTTATTTAACTTTATCCGTTTATTTATTTCAATGTGATCAGAGAGGGACAGAGTAAGGGAGAGACAGAGAGAGAGAGAGAGAAAGTGAGAAAGCCAGCCACTAGGTCTGGGACTCCAACTGCAGGTGGCCATGTAGGAGTCCAGTGCCTTTAACTACCATGCCACCTGCCAGCTTCCCTTACTCGTTTTGTGACATTGCCAGTTTGCCTTTACTGCTCTTCCCGGAAGCTCTAGCGTCTCATCCTGGAAGCTCTAGCATCTCATCCCGGCTCTGTTGCAGTGGATGCTATCAGGGTAATAGAGCTCCATGGTTGAGGAAGCTCCTGGGTCCTCTTGTGGTGCTCCCGGTGTGATGTAGGAAACAACATAATCTCAGAAAAGGAACTTAACCTCTGTTTTTGATTTTGAATCTAGATTTGCTACTCAGTAGAAAATCTGGTTAGGGCCTCTGAGCACCATGGTGGTTAAGACAGCTGGATCCCATATGGCTGACTACAAGTCAAATTCCAGTCCTAATAGCTTGAAAAACATGGTGGGTGTGTGTACCCCAAATCTCAATAGAGTGGACAAATGGAGCAGGTGGGATTGTAGTGTGATCATGCCCCACTGGGTGCTTTTCCCTTCTCCTTTTTTTACCTCTCTCTCATCTTTCTGAAGAGCGCATGCACCTCCTGGCCATAAAACAAGACAATAAGTGCATTTCAAATTCATGGTGCCTGCCATGGTCTCCATTTTAAGTCCAGCTGAGGGTATTGCCATGGTAAGCAGCCGTGTGGTAGCTTGGTTAAGCGGCTTTGCTTGCATCTGTTCCTCCACAACAGATCAAAGTGGCCCGGTACACACGGCATTGCCTAAGACTTGAGCTGAACCAGTAAGCTTCTTGCTCTTTAACCAAGCCAGAGTTCAAAGGCCTTATGGGAAAATTACGAAGAAAGAAGGGTCCAGGTTTTGAAGAGGAGAGGTACAGGGATAGGAAAGAAGATCTAAGGATGTGGGACTATCATTAGTGTTTATGATACTGGTCTTCCACTTGGCCAAACATGGTTTGAGTTCCAGACCTGGCAGCTTGAACATCATGTCAGGTACACGTGTGTGCCCCAAATCACAGAAGAATGGAGGAGAAGGGATTGTGACATGGCTACCTCCCCTGGGGGGTGCTATCTCACTTTACCTCTCATTATCTTTCTCTCTAGTGAGCTCTCATGCCTTATGGCAAAAACTCTTTTTCTTAATTAAAAAAATTTTATAGACCATAGATGATTAGCATCCATCATGCCGTGAATCCATAGGGAATAGGTTCCAGTAACTCAGGCTCCTTTCCACTGGTTCTCACACTGTGGCTTCTCTGGGAGGAGCAGGCTGGCACTTTAGTTGAACACAGGTCCCTTTCTCTTTGGCTTCCTTTTTTGTCTGGTCATTTTCCTTTCTACGTTTTAGGAAGCTCTCTCTCCTCTTAGAATGCTTAATATGCTCAATACGCACATTAACTCCCTTGGCAAGACTCATGCCCTTAGCTTGCTTGTTCACAACAATGCTCACAGCATGCTAGGTAACATGGTAGACTCTTCCAGTTTTGCCATGGTAACATTTGTGGGGCATTCCTTTTTGAACAGTCCCCATTCCCTTGATGTCTACAATATCACATTTCTTGTAGATTTGCATAGATGTTGCCAAAGGAACCACTCCATGTCTTCTACAAGGCCTAGAGAACATATATCGGGTGCCTCTCCTCCTTCCCTTTGTGTTCATCATTTTGGTGAATTACTGGAAGATGGAGGTTCTGGCCAAAAGGAAGGCCAAAAAAATCTTAATAAATACATAAAAAAGGATCTGAAGATGAAGAGATGGTGTGTACACAGCAGCCAAGACTCCACCAGCTCGGCATCTCTTTTCTGGGATGAAATTTACACCTCTAGAAAACACCTGGCCTCCTTCTTAGAGGGCTCTGCCATGTACTCTGCTCCCTGACTGTGACTGGACTGTGACTAAACTCCATCCAACTGTGCCCTGGCCAGGTGGAACCCCTGCCTGGGATGTTTGCAAATGAGCCGGAGAGAGCAGTTTACTTCCCTGGTGGCGAATACGGTTGGCTGAGGCTAGCAGAAGCCAGATTTCCTTCCTGGTGGAGAGGCTGGTTTGTGAAAAGGAAGAGAATGCCCAGAGTGAAAAGAGGAAGTCATGGCTGCTTTCAAGCCCCAGTGTCTTGAACCTGAGGCCCCACTGCCCTTCTGAGTTTTATGAAAATTTCAAGGAAATTCCCTTTTTGTCTGACCAGTTTTGGGTTGCTATTATTTGCAAAAAGAAGAACAAACCAAAAGAACCCATGAGTAACACAGTTATTCACAGGAAAGCAGATAAATGAGGGGTTATGGAGTCACATAGGTGGTGAAGCCCTGGCACCCAGCCCTACAGCCATGACTGCCTGGAGCTGCCTTGGATACCACCCCAAGAGCTTGTCACAGGATGGAGCCTGCTCTGAAATGCTCTCGCAGACCCTCTCCCGTGTTGCCTCCAGGTAGTCTCCTTCCACCATCTCCCCTTGATTTGGTACAGCATTCACTATAGCTCTCCAATGGTGCACAGAGTTGGCATCCAGATGCCCTCGGCCATCTATGACCTTAAGATCTTTGGGTCTTAGTCTTGTACCTGTAGACTGAAGATACAAGGCGCCTTTAGGGTGGTTGCAAGGATGTATGAGCTGAGCTCGGATGTGTATGTGCTTAGCGCAGGGTCAGGTAGCATCACCGAGTACTCACTGAGACAACAGAACCTGCTATTGGCCTCTGAGACCCCCAAGGGCCCACCCTCATTAGTGAAATAAACGATGAGAGTGTGGTCATTTGAGAGTCAGTTTTTTTTTTTTTTTTTTTTTTTGGAGATGTTTTCGCTATAGGGCGCGTGCGCTCACCAGACAGACAGAGAGAGACATAGAGACAGAAAGCGAGAAATCATCCCCCAGAAGGATGGCCATGCTGCAGTCCCTCTCCTTCATTCTTCTCTTCAAACTTTGGGCATGCATGCATGCACAGGCGTGAGTTTTAAGCTGCTAGGTCCAGGACTTGAACCGCAGTCGACTACGTGGGAGTCCAGCAATGCAACCATTATGCCATCTGCTGGTTCCAAGAGTCAGTTCTTGATGTTTCTGCCAATTCACGTGACTTATCATCTGAGGATGGACTGGGTAAGAGATGGAAGCAGACACCCATTGGGCCTGATATTCTCCTGCCAAAAGCTTGCAAATCTTATTTGAGAGAGTCATGTCCATGCTTTGCTGTTGAGTGGGCCCAGGTCAACAAGAGAAGGGATATGTTTCTCTTCTCTGTTTGTAGACAAAATGCTCTTGGAATCATAACATTATACCCACATTGCAAAATGCAAAGGTTTACTTATTGTGAATGAATGAACGTCTTCATCCTGATCAAATTACACGAAAACCAAACTAAACAAAAACAAAACCAAACATAACATCTTCAAATTAACCTGCTCTCCAAAATCGTCCAAGGTTTCTGTCTTACATTAAACATGCATTTAACTTAAAACAAATTTCTTAAAGAATTATTTACTTTATTTGTCATTATTATTATTTTTCATTTAATCAGAGAGAGAAAGGGAAAGAAGCCACCAGGCCCAGGACCCGAAATGTGGTTGGCCATGTGGGAGTCCAGTACACCAACCACTGTGCCAACTGCTGGCTCCAGCGTGCATTTTATTTTATAAAGACTTATTTTATTTAATAAAGACTTATAACCACCTTGGAATTAAGAGAGACACACATACGTGCTATAGTTTCATCAGAATCAGATGTTTAATGGCGTAAAAACTCTCCATACATGGCTCTCCTGTTCCCAAACTCATCAACTTCAACTCCAAATATGACGCACACAGTTTTAGGGGTGATTTTGGCGGGCTTCCCCCATCCCAAAGGAGATGAAAAAGTAACAATATAAAAATGGTAAGGTCAAGGTGTTTGCACATCACAACCCATCACAACTAATGACTTGTCATTTGTCTACCGGCACCTTCTCCTCCACCCTGAAAGCTGTAGAGTTCATGCCGCTGTCGAACAAGTGGTTAATTGTTAGTTCCCTGGGTTATTGTCCCTGAGGTTAAGCCATGCTCTGGGGACACATTAGGCACTTTAAGTGGGGGAGTTACCTTTTCTGGGCTGGGTACAATGTTTGGCTCTCAAAAAGCAAGGTAATTCAAACAGAATGCCATGTGATTGTGTGCTCTTGGGACTAAATGTTGGGGTTTCAGAGCAATCCTGTGAACATCTGTACAGATGTTCCGGAGAGCTTTGAAGCTTGGCAAGCCATCTGCTTACTTTCCGCATGGCCCGTGGACTTGGGCCCAAAGGCCCATGCAGATTCTTATTCTAGTGTCCTGAGTGATGGCCCATCTGCATGGAGCAATGCTCCAAGTATTTAACAAGCATAACGGCACAGGTACTGGCAATTGGAACAGACGTTGGGTGTGGATACCTGGTAAGGCAGCACCAGGCCATGCTGGTGCCATGATCAGCTCCGCGTCTAAGGAGCGAAGGATTTCCACCTGCTCAGCAGGACACTAACTTACGTGCCTGCACAGATCCTTCCCCTAATCTGCCTCATCCACATCTTCTCCTGCAGTAGCAGCTTCCAAAGCCGCAAGGGCTTCTGCCACGGCCGCGTCCTCGTCCCCCATCTCCCCATCCCTGCCTTGGCTGGAGCCATGGGTGCCCTCCCACCGGGGTCCTGAGTCCACCACAGGCAGGGCCTGAGCAGGATCCTTCTCTTTGAAGCAGACATTTAGAACTTCCGTTGCCACAGCTTCATTTAATGAATCCCAACTTCTCTTCATGGAGAAGGGAATATTCAAACCATGCTTTCCTACTCTGGGGTGAATTCCCTCCGGGGACTCATCCTTAGCAGGGTTCTGAAAAAGGCAATCCTTTTCTTCATGGCCAGTGTTGTGTGCAGCAGGGCCCCAAATCTGAGGGTAATCTGGGGCTGGTATCTGGAGGACATGGTCTTGTACTTCTAAGTCAAGACGTTCAGCCTTAGCCGGTGTTCTGGAGTCTCCATGTTGGATGACTTGGGTCTCTTCTGAGGCTGGGTGCATGCAGTCCCATTTCCTGGAGCCCCCTCCTTCAAGGAAGGGTTGGGTTGGGTGGATGCTGTTTGCAGTACTGGCCCAGGAGCCCCGGTCATCCTGGTGGGGCCAGAGAGTCCCGGTGGGCTGCAGAGCAGCAGTCGGGCTGATGCCATTGATGGCTCCATCAGTCTTCCCTGCACAGTGTCCGCCTCCTGCATCCCCCTGAGGGAGCAGCCCTTGGTGAGACCAGCAGGGCTCCTGTGGACCAGCTGTTCTGCCCCTGCTCTCAGTCCTCTTCAAGCTCTCCCTCTGAAGGTCATTTTTATGCACCAGGACTTGGCTGCTCTGCTTGCCCTTTAACTTCACAGTGTGGTCTTCATCTAACTTGCAGCTGTTTACTTCATTGACATAGCCAGGGGAGGGCACTTGAACTGGATCAAAGAGATAGCTGGGGTGAGAGGGGAAAAATGAAAATCAGCCAGATTTGCACTGTGATTCAAACTTGCTACCACAGCTTCTGTTTCTTTCTACTCCTCCCGCTAATACAATGTCTGTGATTACTCTTCTAACCTTACAGAAGCTTGTCTACATCAAACAGCTATCTGGTTGGCCATTCATGCTCGTGGACTCAACCAACTATGGATTGAGAACACTTGAACAAAATGGCAATAGAAAATATCAATGCCACCATAGAAAATGATACAAACCAAAACAGTGCAAGTATTTACACTGGGTCACATATTATGAGTAATCTAGAGATGACTGAGAGTGCACAGGAGGCTGTGTGTAGGTTATGTGCAAATACTAAGCCATTCTACATGAGGGACTTCAGCACTCATGGATGTTGGTATCTGCGTGGTGCTGGAACCAATCGCCTGAAGATATAAGGGAGGACTGTAGCTGGTATAAAAATGGTCTGCCACTGGGATGGCTCTTAAGGGCCAGGTGGTGGCATGGTCTGACATGGCCAACTGCACAGTTCGAGTCCTGGACCCATCAGTTTGAGAAACACACCGGGTGCATGTGTGTGTGTGCGCCCAAAATCCCGAGAGGAGAATGGCAAAGGGATTGTGCTATGGCCATCCCTCCTGGGAGGTGGTGGTAGTGATGTCTCACTCTTTTTCTCTCTCATGCTTTTGCTCTGTGTCTTTGGTGACTTCATGTGCCCTGTAGCATATTAAAAAACAAATTTATTTTTAAAAGAACAGATCCAAAGGGAGGAGACAAGGGAGAAGCTAAAGTACAAAGTAGCTCACGGGATTATTTCTTCCCAGACACGGACTTGTGGTCATGATCCTCCTGCCTCAGCCTCCTGGGTGGAACTGTGGGCATGCACCACCACACCTGGCTCCTCCTTAGGCAAAATCTCATTATGCTGCTCAGACCAGCCTGCACGTCATATTCTCTCTGCCTCAGCCTCCTGAGCTGCTAGGACTGCAGGTGTACACCATCTCGCCAAGGACTTGAACCAGGATGCAGCCCGTGGAGCATAGCATCTTAGCAGCACATGCCGCCATGGCTGGGCCTTCATGGGATTTAATTTTTTTTTTTTTTAATTTAAAAAATGTTTTACTTCATGGGAAGTAAAGTGCCTATGGAACCTCCTCCCAGTGGAATATTACGCAATCATTAAAATGCTACACATGTGGTCTACAGCAGCATGAAAGGTATTTATAAAAAATACTTTCTGAGTAAAGTCAAACATATTATGAGTATAGCGGAGGAAAAAATATATATGCATGTGTCTGGAGAAGAACTAGAATAAAAGAGACAGTTTTATTTTGTTTAGGAAGCAAGATCACCAGTCCTTTTTTTTTTCTTCCCTTTTTCTTATGTAGAAGTTGATTCATGTCAGGGCTAGCAGGTGGTGTGGTGGTTAAGGCACTGGATTCCCACATGGTGGACCACTGTTCAAGTCCTGGGCCTGACAGCTTGAAAATCACACTGGGTATGTGCGTGCCCAAAATCTCAAGAGGAGAATGGAGGGGAAGGGTTTGCAGCATGGCTATCTCCTCTAGGGGGTGATTTTTCACTTTCCCTCTCTCCGTCTCTGTTTGTCTGTCTCTCTCCTACAAACACATGTGCCCTATAGCAAAAAAAAAGCAAAAACAACAACAAACAAAGCCAAAACTAAAGTTGTTGATTTATGCCACTCAAATTTTTAGGCAATGTAATATGGTCAAAATGAAAAACACATATATTATTGGGCCAATTTATTACCAGTGATGTCATTTCAGGGATCTTCTGAAACCTAAGCTTTTCTTTGGTGATCCCAACCTGCTTTGAGCAACAAGCAAAAAAAAAAAACACCAAGAAAAACAAAAACAAAAACAAAAAAACAGCTTAAAAATCTAGCCCACATATCCAAGATGGCAAAACAGTTCTAAAATCTTGATATATTGGCAATTTCGATCAGGCCTTCGATAACGAATGCTCTGAAGACAGTCCTGGTCTTTCCCAGTGACTCCGCTAGAATCACAAATTCCCCCACTGAGACGAAGCGACCCTCCAACTTTACCTTTGTATCATTTTACAGCACCTGCACCCCATCTGGATTATTTCTCATTACCATCTGGAAGAGAAGGGTGCACAAAGAAGACAGCACAGTCAACGACACAGTAGTTGGAATGACGTTTGCTTTTCCGCTCCCGCACACTCAAAACGAAGAGGGTGCCACATTGTGGCAAAACTGAGACTCCTGGGGCAGGGAGGATACTGACCCAGTGGGAAACAACTCCTTGGATCTAAAACCACTGACCTTTTCTTTGGTGATCCCAACCTGCTTTGAGCAACAAGCAAAAAAAAAAAAAAACACCAAGAAAAACAAAAACAAAAACAAAAAAACAGCTTAAAAATCTAGCCCACATATCCAAGATGGCAAAACAGTTCTAAAATCTTGATATATTGGCAATTTCGATCAGGCCTTCGATAACGAATGCTCTGAAGACAGTCCTGGTCTTTCCCAGTGACTCCGCTAGAATCACAAATTCCCCCACTGAGACGAAGCGACCCTCCAACTTTACCTTTGTATCATTTTACAGCACCTGCACCCCATCTGGATTATTTCTCATTACCATCTGGAAGAGAAGGGTGCACAAAGAAGACAGCACAGTCAACGACACAGTAGTTGGAATGACGTTTGCTTTTCCGCTCCCGCACACTCAAAACGAAGAGGGTGCCACATTGTGGCAAAACTGAGACTCCTGGGGCAGGGAGGATACTGACCCAGTGGGAAACAACTCCTTGGATCTAAAACCACTGACTCCAAGTTCTCACATCTTTTGTGACAGTCCCCGCTGTGCCATGCCCTTTCCCACCCCTCAGTTTACATACTCCATGCCCATTTTACAGATGAGGAGACCTGGGGTGGAAGGATGCTAAGGAGAAGACGTGCAGTCCCGAGCCCACGGCCTTTGGGGGAGGATACAGGAGCCCCACCAGGCACCATCCCCTGAGCAGTAGCAGCAGCAGGTGGTGTGAGAGGTTCCTAGAGGACCCCTTGCCAGGAATTAGCTTGTCAAGTATGAAACAATGTCTGGGGGCTGGCAGGTGGCATGGTGGTTAAGGCGCTGGACTCCCACATGGCCAACAGCGGTCTGAATCCCTGACTTGGAGGCTCGCTTTCTCACCTTCCCTTTCTCTATCTCTTTCTCTGGTCAAATTAAAAAAATACTAATAACAAATAAAAACATAAATATTCTAAAAAAAAATAAAGAAGAAGAAAGAAACAGCTGGTCTGTGTCCCTGACAGACCCTGAGGACTGTCACAGCCTGAGTCAGTGGCACAAGCTTGAGCTGCACTTCTCGGCTCCTGTTCTAGTTCATCTGGATTTTCCTCCTGGACTCCACTCTCTCGTGGCGCAGATGTGCCCCCTAGGGGCTTCCCTGGGAGGATGAACCCTTTTCCCACCTGGATTTTCCCATGCCTTCCCAAGCTGGATTTCCTCCCATCATTTCCCTCTGAACAGAATCTCTTCGTGTAAAATTGACCATGTTGATCTGCTCTTTTCTCAGGAAATCCCCAAAATCGGTGTGGAAGGATCAAAACGTCATTCTCCATTTCTAACATTTACAGCCTTTAAAAAAACACAGTGACAACAGTATCCAAAACCCCAAGGTTTTCGTCTCCAGGAAGAAAGAGAGCATGCAGGTGGCCACCCCTGCCTCCTGGTTCTCTTCTTTCTCCTTTCAGTCATGAATGTGTATGGTGGTACTTCACGAGCCTTAGCACACAGAGAAAATGACTGAACGTTTTTCTTTTTTAAAGTTTGTCTACTTAAGAGAAAGAGAGAAGTAGAGAGATAGTTGATTAATTTCTGACAGCTTTGCCACATCAGGATCCTTCTGCCCCAAGATAGCTGTCAGTTACTGCTCTCGTTTTTTTTTTTTCTAGAAGTTTTTGCCTTAGGGCATGTGTGCTTACCAGAGAGAGATAAAGAGACAGAGACAGTGAGAGGGAAAGTGAGAAATTACCCTCCAGGGAGAATGGCCATGTTGCAATCCCTTCTCCTCCAGGGCATGCACACACATGCACCTGGCATGAGTTTCAAGTCACTGGGTCCAGGACTTGAACTGCGGTTGGCCATGTGGGAGTCCAGTGACATAACTGCTATGGCATCGGCTTGCTCCACTGCTCTCATGTTTAATCTCAGGGCATTTTGCCATGGCTCACTTTCCTTTTATGCCGTGAGCTCTATGAGATGAAAGCCTTTCTTCGAGTTTACTCCTGAGTGCTCAGGACAGTACCTGGTACTTAGCAGACAGTGGATATTTGCTGGATGAATCGATTACCTACCGGGTAGACACAAAAGAGAAAAACAGCATTTGACAGCTTTTGGTGTGTCTACAAGAAGTGAAGACATTTTCAGTCTGACTTGACCATGTCACCCAGGCATTACGAGGATGGGATCTGGGGACAGAAAAGTGATTCAGAACCCAGCCCTGCCACTCACTCGTGCAACTTTGCATCTCAGTCACTTCGTCAGTAATCAGAGATAGCAACATACCTGCCATACGGCATTGTCAGCGATCTTAGAGCCAACAGTCATACTAGGTATGGACCAGTGTATCGTCCAACCCTATTTGAATATAGCACCTTAAGAAAGAAAGAAAGAAAGAAAAGATGGAGGCCTTGCACCCAAGAAAGATGTAATCTAGTTGCCATGACATCTACATACAAACAAGGGCATGAACAATACCAACTAGTGCTTGTTTTGGAATAAGGGCCAAATGGGATATTTCTATTAATGGTGATGCCAATTGCAAGACATAAATCCAAGGGTGACAACAGTTCCAGAGAGACAGAACTCACTGCAGGGTTAGCCAGCAATCCGTGTGCATCCACTTATAGTCTTCCAAGGCATTCTCAATTAAATTACTCCACTTCCAAAGCCCAGGATATTTTATTTCCCAGTCCCTGCTTCCTACTTTTTAACTCTTATTTAATTTATAAGTGGATCACTGAATAGATACAAAGTAAGGCAAACACCTCCTCCCCCTCAACACCCCCCCTGCTCCCTACCGGTCCCTTCCCTCCACACAACCTGCTCTAAAGCCTTGACCCTTTCTCTGCCTGCAATACCTTTGTTTATTTTGGCCTCTGTGTAAAAAAGAAAAAAAGTAATCAGTAGGAGAATAGGTAGTGAAAAAAGTCAAGGCAAAAGGGGAAAAAAGAAAGGCTTAGAAGTATGTGAGAAACAGAGGGCAGATGTGGATTGTAATAATGTAACTGAAGTGATCCTAAAACATGAATCACTAAAAAATCTCAGGTCAGCTTCCTGATGTTGAATTTGAGCTGTGGGAAGAAGGAAGACAGGAAGGAAGCAAGGAAGGGGGAGGGAGAGCGTGAAGAAGAGAAGCGGAAGGCACGTTTTACTGGATACATCTGCTTTCTCAACTTCTCAGAGGGGGATCAAGCTCCACCTTGCAGAACCCTCACCAAGCTGGAGCTAGGGAGCCCGTCCCTACCTTCTGCTGCTGAAGCCAAGGTCATAGGACCAGTCTGTGCCAAAATGAAATGACTGACGGATGAGATTTAACAGCTCAATGCAAAAACAATTACTTTCCTGCTTCTTAAAGTACAAACCAGCCCTAGCTTTGGGATCCCTCCACCCCATTGAGCAAACCATAGGTTCTATACTGTTCTTCAAAGCTAAGCCACTATAAGGGAGGTCTTGATGGCTCTTCCTGTTCAAAATCAAGTCCCCAGTTTGGTCTCTCCCCCTTGGCTGCCTGCAAGAGTCTCCTACAGACCTGGTTCCATACCTGAGGATCACACTTCTGCAGCTCCTGGAGCTCAGTGTGGACAGGCTCTTC
>NW_006206760.1:3383117-3389332 GCF_000334495.1 Tupaia belangeri chinensis
CTGAGAGGTTCTGCCCTCTCACCTCGCCCTGTGTTTTCCTTCCCCAGTGACATTCCTTCTCTCAATGAGACAGGCTCAACCGTCCAAGGCTGTGTGACCCGCTGACGAAAAGGGTGGGGACTGATGCATGTACACTCACCCCCTGCCTGCTGCCCGTATCGACAACTATTCTTCCTTATAAGATGTGTCATATCAAATTGAACTCATTTCCCTCCCATGGGTCACTCCCACATCCACGTCTTGTTTTAGCAAGTTCTCCTGTGTCCAGGTACAAAAAAAGACATACTGCCGGTCCAGTGTGATACATAGAAATAGAAAAAAAGAAATGCTCTTTTGAAGTCAGAGTGAGTTTAAAATGAGCAGACTGTCTGCCCTCTTCCCCTTTCTGACAACAGCTAACTTAAAAGTTAGGCACTCGGCTGTTTGGTATGTTTTACTACAGAGCAGAATCAAAATTTGCGTTCTCTTTGGAGTACGAAAAAGCAACAGGGAAGCAAAGGGCAAATCCTTCTCAACCACTGCTCGGTTTACACAGGAGAAAAACAAACACCATTAGGATGGCCTTGTCTGCTCACAGCTGGCGCCGCCTGCTCCTAAAGTCCTGTGTTGGCGGACTGACACGGTCCTGCGTTTCGTGTTGAAGTTAAATAGTCCGATGTTTGAAGATGGCTGTGCTAATGCCCTGTCAGTGACTGGTGATGTCTCCTTGCTGGAAAATCCTGTTTCTGCAAGCTGGGGTAGCACTGGAGGTGGGGGGGATCGACTGAATATTCATCAGGAAGTCAGGCAAATATAGAAAAAGGCTCAACTCCTCTGCAAAGAGCTACTCCTCTGCAAAGAGCTACTCCTCTGCAAAGAGCTGCCTTTAAAGTGGTAGTCCTGAAGGCGGTCAGGGACAGGTCAAAAGGACACAGGGGCCAGCTTGTAGGAGTTCTACAGGACAGAACTGGCAAGACTGTAACAGCCAAAGACATGCTAAGAGCGAGGACTGGAGCCTGATAGGATAAAAGAAGGATTCATGAGGCCACACTGAGACAGAATTAAAGGGAAAGGTGATCTTCTGCCTCACAAGTAGCAAGCTGGCTAAGAAACATCCAAGAACTAGAAAAACCACCATGATAACCATGGTAATAGAAACTGACTCAAGGAAGAACCACTACCACGGGATACTGAGACTAGTGGGTGAAAGTTTGAGAACAGGATAGACAGTCTCAAACTATCTCCACCCCCTGTGCTTAAAGGTCAAATAAAATAGCTCGGCAGTGGGGAAACCAGGCACACGGTACCCTTAGCCAAGTGAGCAGAGGCAATACGACCATAGAGAGACCAATCAATGACACATGTCTGACACGGCGGGAGAACTCCGCATCTCTTAGGTGATGTTTTTTTTGGTCAAAAGAGCATCCCCTGAATTGATGCATGAGGAGTACTTTGCAAAGCAACTGATCCGTATTCTTTCTTTTCTTTTTGGAGAGGATTTTTGCTATAGGGCATGTGCGCTCGCCAGAAAGACAGAGAGAGACAGAAAGTGAGAAATCACTCCCTTGGAAGGGATGGCCATGCCGCAATCTCTTCTCCTCCATTCTCCTCCCAGGATCTTGGGCACACACACACACACCGGACGGTGTGAGTTTAAGCCACCGGGTCTGGGACTTGAACCACGGTGGACTACATGGGAGTCCAGCGACATAGCCATTATGCTAACTGCTGGTCCCCTGACCTGTACTCTTAAAAACAGTGATGTTTAAAAAAAAAACAAAGACAAAAGAATGATTCTAGATGAAAGAAAACTTAAATGACATAACAAATGAATGTACGGCATCATATTTAGCTAAAACACTATTGGCACAATTGGTGGTATCTGAAGAAGGTCTGTAGAGTAGGTAATGGCATGAACTACTTTAATGTCCTGATTTTAGCCACTGCACTGCAGCTCTAGAACAGAAAACTCTTGTTTTTAGGAAACACACAGTGAAGTGTATAAAGGTAAAGAAGCATGGTTTTTACAACTTATGAAATGATTCACAAGACAATTGTGTGTGTGTGTGTGTGTGTGTGTATGTGTAGGAGAGAGGACAATATAGCACGTAGGGTCACTTAATATTCAGGGACTCTAGACACAGGATATACCACAAGACTTCAAAAAGTTGTGGAACATAGAATTAGTTTGATGTGATGTTGGTGCAAAAAATGTCTAAAATCCACATATGCATAGTTTTTTTCATCATATACACTTTCCACGAACTTTTTGAAGGCCCTACCATGAATGGGGACTCTTTATGCTTTTCTTGCAATGTTTCTGTTAAGTCTGAAATGATGACAAAATCAAAAGTTTAAAAAAAAAGATGATGTAAAGTTACAAACAAAGTGCTAATCTAAGGTCAATTCTTATTCTGCCTGTCCCTGGGCTATGTTAGGGATGATGTCTCCAGAAGATCAGTGGTACTGAGATGCTCCCTCGAGGGGTTGGCAGGTGGCGTGGTGATGAAGGTGCTGGATCCCCACATGGCTGACTTTGGTTCAAGCGCTGGATCTGTGGACCCACACTTTCCTAGTTAGGAAAAGGAACTGTTTCACTTCGTTTAACTCACCCTCTCCCCAAATTACTTGGCTACATAGCTTTTGTTTTCCATAACAAACTTACTAACAACCAACAGACATTTTGTAGCATATACATACACATGAGAAAAACTATAGAAACCAAGTCTTTATCATCAGGGGAGTTTTAAGCTCTAAATTAATGCGTTAATATGCTGTGTCTCGTGATGTCTGTGGCAGGTGTAAGAAGCTCCCATTTTGACCACAACTCCATCAGCCTGGCATGGGTGTGGGAACGTCACTTAACCTCTTGATTTCTGAGTTTTCATCTGCAAAGGGAGTTTCTGATATTAAAGATCTCTTCCCAGTTCAACGATTTGAATGGCAAAGTGGGAAGAAAGGGGACTTGCAATTATCCCTTCCTCTTCAGCTTGGCTTGCATCCTGTCCTTTCCTCCAACCCAGACAACTACACTGAAGCAGGCATCAGCACTAACCTCTGTCTTAATCGGAGGTCTGCCAACGAGCTCACGGAAATGCCACAGAGGTCTGTTGGGTCTTAGATCCACATTCACCCCCAAGCCATGATCCTGACCAGATGGAAGAAGCTTTTCCTCCTGTTTCATTTCTTCTGCTCTGGCCCCAAGTCCCTGTCTTGCTCTCTCAGGTCTGTGGTCCTTTGGTCAGGATCTTTTCAGCTTCCTTGCTAGGAGCAACTGCTGGCTAATGTCCTGGGACCCTGAGAGGTTAGCAGATTGTGTGAGAGACAGCCAAGTCCCTGGGACAGGTGAGGGGCTCGCATCAGGGAGACCCTTCTAGGGTGTAGGCAGTAATGTTCTCTGGACTCCCTCTTCCACTGCGCATGGGCTAGGGAGGTGCAAGCTACTGCAGGAGAGGGCTCCCTGTGGCCCTCAAGCACTGGGTGGCAAGTATTTCATGCAGCCCTTTTTTTTTCCTTCAAGATCGGATACCATTCTTAAATGAGTCCTAGGGCTCGCCAGATAGCACAGTGGTTAAAGCGTGGTGCCAGAACCCACACAGCTGTTGGTGGTTTGACGCTCACGCTCAGTATTCAGCAACGCAACAATTGAAACACATGCTCAGTGTGTGTGCGAGCCCCAGATCCTTACAGGATGGAGGGATGGAGGTAAAGGAATTGTGACATGACCACATGTCTTTGGGAATGCTTTCTCCCTTTCCCCTGTCCCTATTTCTCTCTGCAAGTGCACGTGCTCTCTAGCAATAAACAAATAAACAAACTAGTGTGCTGTCCTTAGGATCAATATTTGATGGATGGCCGGTTGTTACACTGCGTCTTCACTGACTTAACAGTGTCACTGAGCCTGTGGTGTCCACTAGGTACTGTGCTAGGTTATGCGGACACCCAGTGTCTCTGGGAGGGCTTTAAGTCATGTGTGTGTGTGCGTGTGTGTGTGTGTGTGACCCTGGCGGGATAGGAAGGAATTGATACACACACCTGGGGAAGTTCATCATGCCATTCCAGCGGTTCGGTTCAGCACTGTGGTTCAATGGGCAGTTTAGAATTGGATCCGTGGGCTCCCAACCTGCCTTGACCACCATGAACTTGGTGACTTCCAGGCAAGGACGGTGAGTGTCAGCTGTCTACTCTGCGGAGCGGGAGTGAGAACAGCTCTGCTTCTCAGGGTGGTTTTGGAAGTTAAGCGAGATGAAAGTATGTAAAGCATTTACTCTATCGCCTGGTATCTTGCCCGTCCTTGTTAATAATTACAGCAGTTATGGGGTGTTCGCCAGGCACCAAGGACGGTTTTAGGGACTTTCAGATATTAATTGACAATTGAGGTGGAAACCAGTATTGTATAGGTAGGAGTGGATACAGAAAGGTCGTACCTTGCCGGAGGTTATCGAAGTTAGAAATTGGGACAGGGTAGTGACTGATGTTGCTGTCATTGTTTTCATCAGTGCTAATACTTGCCTTGTTATTATTTGTTAGTGATCTGTCTCGGTAGGTTCTGGCTTTTCGCGAGTCCATTCGATGACACACAAAGGAACACCTTTGCGTTCCTGCAGCTTTGGGTGGATGGAAATTTTAGAGGTGTGGTTTCATCTACTCACCACCAGGTGGCAGGATAGAGTGATTATTATTAATCCAATTTCAAGGGAGAACTTGGTGCAGGAAGGGCCTCAGACACACTTTCATGGCATAACTAGCACAGGTGTGTTGCAATGAGCGATGTTAGAGTAGGTGAGTTGGCTAGTATTTCAGACAGTTATTGTCAGCTTCAAGTGCGGGTGACCATGGCACCACCACTGGCCAGGGCCTCTTCCAGCTCTGGCCCGGGATGTTTTTTTCCTGTCATTTTGGATAGACTATGGTGGAGTCAAAAGACTTCTGCCGGGCCAGCAGGTGGCTTGGTGGTTGAGTCACTGGACTCCCACATGACCAGCAGTAGTTTGAATCCCAGATCTGGTGGCTTGGTTTCTTATTCTCCCCACCTTTGGTGAGCACATGTACCCCATAGCAAATTAAATAATCATCATGAAAATAAAATAAATAATTATTAAAAATAAGCCTCCTGCATTCTACAGAGGCCTCTTTTCACACAAATATTGCTTGTCAAATCCCCGGCTGGAGAGTCTGGCTAGTTCTCTGCCGTCTGCATGTTTGGGCAATGATTCTGTGAGAAGGGCTCGGGGAGGAAGGAGCACAAGGGGGTTTGAGGGTGTCCAGGTCCTCCCTGAGTTGAGGCTGCTGGCACAGGCTGAAGCAATGGTTTGTGGGATCTGCATTAGATAGGTAGGATCATGTGGCCAACGGTTTGGCTAAAGGACAAAGGAGGCTAAAGCTCCTAATGAGGTTAAGAAAAAAAAAAAAAAGCCGGTAACTTGGCGTCTTTGAGTATGAGAAATTTGGGAAGATAAGAGGAGGTGTCTTTGGAGATAGAGGACAGAACACCAGGAATCATGACATTCTGTGAGGCTCGCTCACATGAGAAGGGTCAGAGTTCATATCTAGAGACCTCTCTGAGCACATAGACATATGTGTGCCCATGAGATGGAGCCGGCTGACGCTGGGGGTGGACTGTGGCATGAAGACTCCCATTGGGGGTGCTGTCTTTGTCTTTCTCACTCATGGACAAAATAAATAAATTAATTAAGAAAAGAATCCTTACCAAAAAAAAGACAGAATAGTGTCTTGACATCAATGTGTCGGAGTTTATGGTTCATGTCAAGGCCCAGAGTGTGACCATGGCAGAGGACTAGGAGGCAATGGGAACAAGGATGGCAAAGGTGTGCAAAGTCAAGGGGGCTTGGAGCCTACAGTATTGAATGATCTGGTAGCTGGGGAGTCCCCACATGACTGCAGCAAGTAGGAGAAAGGACAGTATAAACAGATGGTGTGAACCTCAAAGGAAGATATGGCTTTGCACAAAGGAGGCAGCTTGACAGCCTAGAGTTTGCGAAGGGGAACGAGCAGAATGCACACTGCTTTCAGGAGACACACTTGGGCTAATAATGACAATGGCAAAGGAGTTGGGGTGGAGAGTCAGAAAGAATTAAAGGGAAGGCAGGCCTGTACTTCTAGGACCTGGATCCCACACTGAGAATGCACAGAGCCACTGGGACTGCACATCCACCCAGAGCTCCTGAGTTGGTAGGTCTGAGTAGGACCAAGAAACTGCATTTCTGACAAGCTCC